>NC_090716.1:1487556-1661404 GCF_040954835.1 Lepisosteus oculatus
GGACTGGAAGAAGGGCTCTGGAGGGACCAGGGCGTGGCAGGGCCGGAAGACTCTGTGGCACAGAGGAGCAGGCTTATCTCCGTGAAGCAACAGAGCAGGTCCCCGACCCCAGAGCAACACTGTGAGGGCAAGCTGAGTCTGCAGGGTGACTCACTCGCTGTGGATGAGGTCGCAGAGGGCAGACTTGCAGGGGGTGGTCTGGGTGGACGGGACAGTGGTCGGGGTCCCAGTGGGGCGGGAAGGCGTTGGCGCCGTGGTGGTCTGTGAAGTTGGCGCGGCCGTGGTGGAGATGGGCTGCTCACAGGCTGACTTGTTCTGGCCAGGAGCCAGCCACTCCTTGGCCATCTTGGTGCAGGAGTCTGCGATGTCGCCGCTGGGCAGCTGGCAGTCGTCCGCCCTCTGGTTGGTGCAGGTGCCTGTGGAGGAGGAGCTGCGCTTGAGCACTGGTGTTGGAAGGGAAGGGTCAAAGCCCTCAGAGGGTCAGACAGCTCCAGGAGAAGAGAGAAAATCAGAAGAGTTGCCTGTTGTGTGTTTCTACACTCTCACTCCAGAGCTGCGTTTTGTTACTCAGTGTGCCTCTGCCTAACTTCCACAATTCAAATCCTAGGCCTCTTAGACTTTCTAAAAATGATCTTAGAGTCCTGCAAGATCCCACACACCACAATTTGATTCTGCTGCACTCAGTAAAAGCTGCCCAGCACTGGCAGGAGGTGATCAAGCAGTAGTACAGAACACAGTTATCTGTGCACTGATTTAGGTGGAGTTAGTTACAATCCAGAGGACGTCATGTGGTAACTGGCACTGAGTGGGACGCTCTGGCCTCAGCTGGTGCTTTCCGAGCAAAGCAGACACTCACCGCACAGCCCCTCGGTGTTGTGGGAGAAGAGTTTGTACGGCACGCTGACCACGAAGACCATGCCCGCGTACGCCACGTCCACATTGATGTCCACGATCTGCACGCTCAGGCTGGCGCCGGTGGAGGAGATCTTGAAGCCGCTCCTGTACAGGCTGGGGAAGACTCGTCGGCCGTTGAAGAAGACCTGCGGCCGGTCAGACCGGAGAGAGAGAGGGAGAGGGGTCGACGCTCGGTCAGGGGCGCCGGACCCTGACCGTTTTTACAGTGCACTTGTGAACAAACACGTTCCCAGGAGTGGGGACAGGAACATGCGACTCTGCAGCTCCAGGTCAGGAAGGATCTGGGGCCACAGAGCCGGAACAGAAGCCTCGAGAGGCCAGTGCTGGCGCAGGGGCCAGCGGGTGCTGCTGGTTACCAGGTTCTGGCGGTCCCTCTGGGTCAGCGTGACCTCGTTGGCCTGGTAGAAGATGCGCAGGGTGCGGGCGCAGCGCCCCCTCCTGCGGCCGTGGCAGTCCCCGTCGTCCACGTAGACGCGGAAGTGGTCGAGCCGCGGGGCGACCTGCTGCACCAGCACGTGTGTGCACGGCCCGCTGTAGGGGTAGTACGTCCCGTCGAAGGTCATGTGGTGGCGGTACCCCCAGCCGGCGCACACGCCTGTCAGAGAGGGAGGAGGGGGGGTGAGGACAGGAGGTCCTCAAGAGGAGGAGGCTCAGCTGGAGAAGAGCTGAGGAAGAGCAATTCATCACAGCTGCTTGGGCTCCTGGGTTTCAGCAGCAGCAGGCAGATTCGTTTGCATTTGAGGTGCTCCGAGGAAGCAGTTAAAGACTGAAATGTCTTCATGTGCTCCGGTACAGACTGTGGCCCTTGCTCTGCCTGTGTTGAGATACATGGGCTGAAAGCAACGCGCTCCTCTCTGAGACACTTGGCATGACTGTGTCTCGGGCGTCCCACCCCTGCCCTCGGGCAGAGCAGAGACTCACATTCACACTCGTACTGGAAGCAGCAGCCCGTGGCGTCGTACACCTTGTGGGCCGGCCGGCCGTTGGCGCAGGTCAGCGGCTGCACCGGGCTGCACTTCACGGGCTGCACGGAGATCTGGTTGGGCCCCTCGCAGGTGGCGTAGGTGCACTTGTCTATCTTCCAGGTCTCGTTCAGCTGGGGGGACAAGTTCACAGGCTTGCGCTTCACAACTGTTCTCCTCCAGTCCCTTTAACAGAGCCCAGGAAGGAGGGGCCTGCAGCAGGAGTTTCAGTGAAGCAGTCTTATTGGTGTAAACTCTAGACACCATGATGCCTGCTGGTGCAATTCTCTCTGCCTCTTATTGTGGACTCCGATGTGAAGGAGAGCTGGGACTAAACCCTTTGTAGCTACTTAGTAAGTCTGCTGCAGTACATAGACAGGTTACTCTGGACAGCACTGTAAATGACAGCTTTACAAGAGCCCTGTTGTCTGTGATTACTGACGTCAGTACCCTCGCCTCAGGGACAGACAGGAGACAGGGTCACATTCGGCATGAATCACAGACGCTGGAGGGGCTGGGCTGTGTCCTTACCTTTCTTGGCGGAAACACAGCAGAGCAGTCTTTCTCTGGAGCTGTGGTGGTCGGTAGTCCTGGGGTTGAGGTCTTGGGGGTCCCTGTTGTTGTCTCCGCAGTGGTGGCTGGGGCACTGGGGGTGGAGGGGCACTCCGTAACGTGTCTCTCAATCCCACAGGTGGCGTTGCAGTAAGCAATGTAGCACCACCCGCCATTGTCTGTCGTATTGTATATGGTGCTCCCTGAACAAAGACAAGCGAATGGACAGTCGTTTTTAATAATACTTTCAGAATGAGGTCTGTGTACATCACGGGGGTGAACTTTGTGAGGGAAGATGATTCTATTTAAAACCCCCTAATGCAATTTATAATCAACAAACTAGAGAGAAAGAAATGCACTCATCGTTTAAACCTTTTGTGGAAAACTTGTAGAAATGAGCCTCTCTGTTGTTAGATGTGTCCAGCATACTAAGCACAAAGACCCCAAACAAGGAATAACAAAAAGTCTCCAGCCTCACCAGGAGGAAGGTTCTGTTCCTGGAAGCGGCAGACACACTGTGTCCTGGCACTGGTCACCGAGGGGCTGGTCACCACCCGAGTGGTCTTCATGGGAGTCGTCTTCTCAGTAGTGGCAGGAGGGGATCCGGTAATGACTTTGGTAGTGGCAGCAGTCGTGCGTTTCGGTGTAGTAGATGCTACAGGTGTTGTAGGGTGTGGTGCAACAGTAGTCCGCTCACATGAGTCACAACACAAGAACCTCACCTCATAGTTCAGGCACATTTTCTGTGGGCCAGGCTGCCTCTGGTTGTAACACATTAGTCCACCCTTCAGGTTACAGGTCGCGTTCTGATTGAGCTCAGAGAGTTTTGTCTTGGGGAAATCGACAGCTCTGCACTGAATGTTCCTGGGATTCACACACACCTCGAGTCCAGCTTTGCTAATTCCAGTGACATTCTCAAAATCTCCTCCAGATGATGCTGAGGGCTTGTTGACATCAAACCACTGCGTCCACCTACACAAGAGCTTACACGCTGTAGTCTTATTGTGACTTACTGGGTGCGTTGATGTCACACGGGTACTGTGTCCTGGATGTGTTGTTCTGGTGACTCCAGGAGATGTTGAAGTTCTGGGTGTTGTGGTCCTCTTGGAAGTTACTGGACCTGAAGTAGCCCTGGTGGTTGATCCTGTAATGACTTTAGTTGTAGATCTGGGAGTGACGGTGGTCTTGACAGGAGTGGTTTTCAGAGAAGTTGGCAGGTGAGTAGGTGTTGTGGACTGGGGTTTTGTGGTTGTTACTGGGAGAGATGATGTCATGCGGGTACTTTGAGCCGGACCTGTAGTTTTGGCAGTTGTGGGAAGAGTTGATGGTTTGGGTGTGGTTGTCCTCTCAGGGGTCACAAAAGCTGAAGTAGATTTTCTGGTTGTCAGAGTAGTAGATGTTGTCCCATGGCTAGTTCCTCCTTCTTTAGTTGTGGTTCTGAGAGTGACGGTGGTCTTGACAGGTGTGCTTTTCAGAGACGTTGTCACCTGGCTAGTGGTTGTAGACAGGGGTTTTGTGGAGGCGTAAGGGAGAGTTTCTGGAGACGTTTTCTTGGAGGTTGTTTCCCTGGTGGTTCTTTCAGTAGTGGTCCAGGTGAAGTCTGGGGGTAGTGTCAGGTCGGGCATGGTTTCTGTTAGATCCAAAATGTAGCTTGATGTTGTCCGAATCCTAGTTGTCCGGGCTGTAGTTGTCCTTATCTGAGAGGTCTGAGCAGATGTTTTCGTTACTGTTGGTATCACAGTGGACACAACCGCTCCAGTTACTGGGTGCGATGATGTTGCTTTGGTACTGTGTCCTGGACCTGAAGTAGTTTTCGTGGTTGATCCAGTAATGACTTTAGTTGAGGTTCTGAGAGTGATGGTAGTATTCACAGGAGTGGTTTTTAGAGACGTTGGCAGGTGAGTAGGAGTTGTGGACTGGGGTTTTGTGGTTGTTACTGGGAGGGATGATGTCACCCGGGTACTTTGAGCTGGACCTGTTGTTCTGGAGATTGCTGAAGATGTTGAAGTCTTGCCTGGCGTTGTCTTGGATGTTGTAGGTCTTGTGGTTTGTGGTATAGCTGTGGTCTTTTCACACGAGCCACAACACAAGAACCTCACCTCATAGTTCAGGCACATTTTCTGTGGGCCAGGCTGCTTCTGATTGTAACACATTAGTCCACCCTTCAGGTTACAGGTCGCGTTCTGATTGAGCTCAGAGAGTTTTGTCTTGGGGAAATCGACAGCTCTGCACTGAATGTTCCTGGGATTCATACACACCTTGAATCCAGCTTTGCTAATTCCGGTGACATTCTCAAAATCTCCTCCAGATGATGCTGAGGGCTTGTTGACATCAAACCACTGTGTCCACCTACACAAGGGCTTACAGGCTGTAGTCTTGTTGTGACTTACTGGGTGCGTTGATGTCACACGGGTACTGTGTCCTGGATGTGTCGTTCTGGTGACTCCAGGAGATGTTGATGTTCCGGGTGTTGTGGTCTTCTTGGAAGTTACTGGACCTGAAGTGGATTTGGTGGTTGATCCAGTAATAACTTTAGTTGTGGTTCTGAGAGTGATGGTAGTCTTCACAGGAGTGGTTTTCAGAGACGTTGGCAGGTGAGTAGGAGTTGTTGACTGGGGTTTTGTGGTTGTTACTGGGAGGGATGATGTCACCCGGGTACTTTGAGCTGGACCTGTTGTTCTGGAGATTGCTGAAGATGTTGAAGTCTTGCCTGGCGTTGTCTTGGATGTTGTAGGTCTTGTGGTGTGTGGTATAGCTGTGGTCTGCTCACACGAGCCACAACACAAGAACCTCACCTCATAGTTCAGGCACATTTTCTGTGGGCCAGGCTGCTTCTGGTTGTAACACATTAGTCCACCCTTCAGGTTACAGGCTGCGTTCTGATTGAGATCAGAGAGTTTTGTCTTGGGGAAATCGACAGCTCTGCACTGAATGTTCCTGGGATTCATACACACCTTGAATCCAGCTTTGCTAATTCCGGTGACATTCTCAAAATCTCCTCCAGATGATGCTGAGGGCTTGTTGACATCAAACCACTGTGTCCACCTACACAAGGGCTTACAGGCTGTAGTCTTATTATGACTTACTGGGTGCGTTGATGTCACTCGGGTACTGTGTCCTGGATGTGTCGTTCTGGTGACTCCAGGAGATGTTGATGTTCTGGGTGTTGTGGTCTTCTTGGAAGTTACTGGACCTGAAGTGGATTTGGTGGTTGATCCAGTAATAACTTTAGTTGTGGTTCTGAGAGTGATGGTAGTCTTCACAGGAGTGGTTTTTAGAGACGTTGGCAGGTGAGTAGGAGTTGTTGACTGGGGTTTTGTGGTTGTTACTGGGAGGGATGATGTCACCCGGGTACTTTGAGCTGGACCTGTTGTTCTGGAGATTGCTGAAGATGTTGAAGTCTTGCCTGGCGTTGTCTTGGATGTTGTAGGTCTTGTGGTGTGTGGTTTAGCTGTGGTCTGCTCACACGAGCCACAACACAAGAACCTCACCTCATAGTTCAGGCACATTTTCTGTGGGCCAGGCTGCTTCTGGTTGTAACACATTAGTCCACCCTTCAGGTTACAGGCTGCGTTCTGATTGAGATCAGAGAGTTTTGTCTTGGGGAAATCGACAGCTCTGCACTGAATGTTCCTGGGATTCATACACACCTTGAATCCAGCTTTGCTAATTCCGGTGACATTCTCAAAATCTCCTCCAGATGATGCTGAGGGCTTGTTGACATCAAACCACTGTGTCCACCTACACAAGGGCTTACAGGCTGTAGTCTTATTATGACTTACTGGGTGCGTTGATGTCACACGGGTACTGTGTCCTGGATGTGTCGTTCTGGTGACTCCAGGAGATGTTGATGTTCTGGGTGTTGTGGTCTTCTTGGAAGTTACTGGACCTGAAGTGGATTTGGTGGTTGATCCAGTAATAACTTTAGTTGTGGTTCTGAGAGTGATGGTAGTCTTCACAGGAGTGGTTTTTAGAGACGTTGGCAGGTGAGTAGGAGTTGTTGACTGGGGTTTTGTGGTTGTTACTGGGAGGGATGATGTCACCCGGGTACTTTGAGCTGGACCTGTTGTTCTGGAGATTGCTGAAGATGTTGAAGTCTTGCCTGGCGTTGTCTTGGATGTTGTAGGTCTTGTGGTGTGTGGTTTAGCTGTGGTCTGCTCACACGAGCCACAACACAAGAACCTCACCTCATAGTTCAGGCACATTTTCTGTGGGCCAGGCTGCTTCTGGTTGTAACACATTAGTCCACCCTTCAGGTTACAGGCTGCGTTCTGATTGAGATCAGAGAGTTTTGTCTTGGGGAAATCGACAGCTCTGCACTGAATGTTCCTGGGATTCATACACACCTTGAATCCAGCTTTGCTAATTCCGGTGACATTCTCAAAATCTCCTCCAGATGATGCTGAGGGCTTGTTGACATCAAACCACTGTGTCCACCTACACAAGGGCTTACAGGCTGTAGTCTTATTATGACTTACTGGGTGCGTTGATGTCACTCGGGTACTGTGTCCTGGATGTGTCGTTCTGGTGACTCCAGGAGATGTTGATGTTCTGGGTGTTGTGGTCTTCTTGGAAGTTACTGGACCTGAAGTGGATTTGGTGGTTGATCCAGTAATAACTTTAGTTGTGGTTCTGAGAGTGATGGTAGTCTTCACAGGAGTGGTTTTTAGAGACGTTGGCAGGTGAGTAGGAGTTGTTGACTGGGGTTTTGTGGTTGTTACTGGGAGGGATGATGTCACCCGGGTACTTTGAGCTGGACCTGTTGTTCTGGAGATTGCTGAAGATGTTGAAGTCTTGCCTGGCGTTGTCTTGGATGTTGTAGGTCTTGTGGTGTGTGGTATAGCTGTGGTCTGCTCACACGAGCCACAACACAAGAACCTCACCTCATAGTTCAGGCACATTTTCTGTGGGCCAGGCTGCTTCTGGTTGTAACACATTAGTCCACCCTTCAGGTTACAGGCTGCGTTCTGATTGAGATCAGAGAGTTTTGTCTTGGGGAAATCGACAGCTCTGCACTGAATGTTCCTGGGATTCATACACACCTTGAATCCAGCTTTGCTAATTCCGGTGACATTCTCAAAATCTCCTCCAGATGATGCTGAGGGCTTGTTGACATCAAACCACTGTGTCCACCTACACAAGGGCTTACAGGCTGTAGTCTTATTATGACTTACTGGGTGCGTTGATGTCACACGGGTACTGTGTCCTGGATGTGTCGTTCTGGTGACTCCAGGAGATGTTGATGTTCTGGGTGTTGTGGTCTTCTTGGAAGTTACTGGACCTGAAGTGGATTTGGTGGTTGATCCAGTAATAACTTTAGTTGTGGTTCTGAGAGTGATGGTAGTCTTCACAGGAGTGGTTTTTAGAGACGTTGGCAGGTGAGTGGGAGTTGTGGACTGGGGTTTTGTGGTTGTTACTGGGAGGGATGATGTCACCCGGGTACTTTGAGCTGGACCTGTTGTTCTGGAGATTGCTGAAGATGTTGAAGTCTTGCCTGGCGTTGTCTTGGATGTTGTAGGTCTTGTGGTGTGTGGTTTAGCTGTGGTCTGCTCACACGAGCCACAACACAAGAACCTCACCTCATAGTTCAGGCACATTTTCTGTGGGCCAGGCTGCTTCTGGTTGTAACACATTAGTCCACCCTTCAGGTTACAGGCTGCGTTCTGATTGAGATCAGAGAGTTTTGTCTTGGGGAAATCGACAGCTCTGCACTGAATGTTCCTGGGATTCACACACACCTTGAATCCAGCTTTGCTAATTCCAGTGACATTCTCAAAATCTCCTCCAGATGATGCTGAGGGCTTGTTGACATCAATCCACTGTGTCCACCTACACAAGGGCTTACAGGCTGTAGTCTTATTATGACTTACTGGGTGCGTTGATGTCACACGGGTACTGTGTCCTGGATGTGTCGTTTTGGTGACTCCAGGAGATGTTGATGTTCTGAGTATTGTGGTCTTCTTGGAAGTTACTGGACCTGAAGTGGATTTGGTGGTTGATCCAGTTATAACTTTAGTTGTGGTTCTGAGAGTGATGGTAGTCTTCACAGGAGTGGTTTTCAGAGAAGTTGGCAGGTGAGTAGGAGTTGTGGACTGGGGTTTTGTGGTTGGTACTGGGTGGGATGATGTCATGCGGGTACTTTGAGCTGGACTTGTAGATTTGTGAGTTGTGAAAAGAGTTGATGGTTTGGGTGTGGTTGTCCTCTCAGGGGTCACAAAAGCTGAAGTAGATTTTCTGGTTGTCAGAGTAGTAGATGTTGTCCCATGGCTAGTTTCTCCTTCTTTAGTTGTGGTTCTGAGAGTGAGGGTGGTCTTGACAGGTGTGCTTTTCAGAGACGTTGTTACCTGGGTAGTGGTTGTAGACAGGGGTTTTGTGGAGGTGTAAGAGAGAGTTTCTGGAGACGTTTTCTTGGACGTTGTTTCCCTGGTGGTTCTTTCAGAAGTGGTCCAGGTGAAGTCTGGAGGTAGAGTCAGGTCGGGCATGGTTTCTGTTAGATCCAAAATGTAGCTTGATGTTGTCCGAATCCTAGTTGTCCGGGCTGTAGTTGTCCTTGTCTGAGAGGTCTTAGCAGATGTTTTCGTTACTGTTGGGATCACCGTGGACACAAGCCCTCCCGTCTTGGGAATAGTGGTGCTTCCTGTCCTGACCTCAAAGGTGGATGTTGTGGTGCCTCGAGTGGTGCTTTTCAGTGATCCTGTGGTAGTTGGCGATGCTCTGCTGGATGTGGGCGGAGCGACTGTGGTCTCACACTCGTACAGGCTGCAGCAGAGCACCCTGACCTTGTAGTCGTAGCAGAGCGGCAGGCGTCCACTCTGATCCGCGTTCCTGCACAGCAAACCCTGGGAGACATTGCACTGCACGACCTGTCCAACGTCCGCTATGCTCTTGTTGGGGAAATTCTCCGCACTGCACTCTATCTGGCTTGGCTGACCACAGATTTTTCCTCCGCTTTCCTTAATCGTGTCGTACGTTTCAAAGTCTCCTTCACTGGGGCCCACTGTGGGAAAATGGGTGTTGAACCACTGGGACCACTGACACTGGCGCTTGCAGGTGGTGGGGGAGCTGGTGGACAGGGAGGTGGGGACGCTGCTGGACGTGAATGCGATCTTGGTGGTTCTTGTGAGTGGAGTTGGAGCAGGAGTGCTCAGCTTGACTGGGGTCGTCTCAGTGGTCCGGGTATGTGCCTGCGTGGGCGTCATCCTCGTTGATGCCGTCTTGCTGGTGTGCCCAGGGGTTGTGAGCTTGCTGGTGTGGGCGGAGGTTGTCCTGGTGCTGGAGGAGGCAGTTGTCTTGATGGGCTTGGTGGTATACTTAGTGGTGCCGGAGACGGTGGACTTGTGAGGAGTGGATGTTGTGGGGGCAGGGGTGGTGCTGTGGCAGGGCTTGTAGCTGCAGCACAGGACTCGGATCTCATAGTTGTAGCAGAAGGGAGGGAACTGCTGAGAGTTGCGGCAGACCAAGCCCACGGACTTGTCACACTGGACCACCTGGGCGAGGTCACTGAGTGGCGTGTCTGGGTAGCTGCTGGCCCTGCACTGTATGTCGCTGGGTGTCTTGCAGATGGAGTAGCCTTTTTCCTGGATGGCTGTGAAAGTCTCAAAGTCTCCATCGCTTCTCACAATATCAGGTTGGTGGACATCGTACCAGACTGACCACTCACAGGTCTCCTCTTCACAGTGAGCAACAGAGGTTTTTGTTGGTCCTGCAGAAGTAGCTGTGAAGGAAGGCGGGGTAAAGGGCATTCATTATAATATGAACCTGGGTTAAGAAAAAGGTTTGTCAGAACAATTGGTATAAAGCTTTGAAGGGATGAAAGTGAGAAATTAGAAAGTGCTTTGCACTTCTTTCACACTGTAGAATAGTTATGATCAGTTTCTGACGCATAAATACCCAAATAATTTAGACAAAAGAGAACTCCCTTAATTACAGAAATATCATGGTCTACCATTATCATCAGATATTTGGTTTTCTAGATCAAGCATCTGTTGTTTTTAATGTGTAAGGTAAAGCAAACTACATGGTAGTGAATCTCCAGGATGTAATAAAAGTCAGGACTCAAACACTTTCCCAGACCCCTGCACTTCGCCTGCAGATTGTGAAGAGGCCCCATGAAGGAGCTGAGCCTGCAGCTCAATGGATTCTGTTGCTCTCCTGGTTCTAGAGGAGCTGCTGCAGACCCCTGGTCCTCACCTGGTCCTGCCCCGGAGGTGGTAGAGGCCGGCTGTCTTGTGGTGAACTGGAAGGGGGTTGTGGGCTTTGCAGTGGTCATGGCACAGGGCCACACCCGTCTCTGGATCGTGCTGTTGGGTCCGCAGACGGCCGACATGCAGCCTCCAATACTGTCGGTGGTGTTGTAGATCACAGCGTTCAGCGGGTACTCTTGCATCTCGTAGACACACTTGCATTCTGGAGTCAAAGGGAAATACGACAGCTCAAGAGACATGTGATGCCAAACAGTGCACAGTGTCTGAAGCAATCCAATTTGGAAACGGTGCCTGTGTGGTGAGTGTGTTCGTTATTTAATTGCATGAAGCGAAAGTGAATGAATGGCCTCTACTCACCTTTGGGTTCATGAGAACACTGTATTCCTTTCATTGAGCAATAGCTGCAGAGAATAAGAAGGAAGCAAACATGAAAGTATTCCATCTATAAATATGAAATAGAAATAAGAACTATTTTTTTCTGATTATCTAAGCAGATTTTACATTATTCCGTATAAGCTCTTAATATATTCATTTCAACGTTTATGTAATGTTGCTACAGCAAAAAAAATTAGAACAGATTCCTTTATTCCTGTATGGGAACTGTCTGTTTCACACCACATCCTGCAACACATGTGATGAAAAACAAATCTGTCATTTTCTATAATTTTCATAATGTTCATATGTAGTCAAATCTTGAAAGAGATGTGAAAGAAAGAGCCTCCTATTAAGGATTGAATGTTATTTTGTAGTCTGTCTTTAGTAAGGAGATCGGTCTGTGTGATTCAGAAAATCCTTAGGTTTGACCTTGAACAGGAGCTATTCTTACAGGACTGTTTGGCATGGTCTGACTGGCCCTATAATTCCACCCACTAGATGGAAAGCATCTTATGTTTACATTTTGAATGACTTCCATGTTTCCAGTTATATTTAACATTGTGACAAATTCCTGCTGGAACATTAAACCAGTCTGAATGTCCTTCTCTCCTGGTCACCTTCCCATGTCTCTCCCTCCTGGTCACCTGGGAGAAATATCCTGAAAGGGGGTGAAGTTCTAGCAATTCTGTAATCAGCAAAGCAGCTGCTGATCTAAAGACAGAGACTCACACAGAAGCTGCTCATGTCATCCATGTTGCTGCAAGGCTGACTGGCTTAATGACAACAACCCTGTCTGTGCCCACAGCTGGGCTGCTCCTGCCAGTCTTACCAGGCCTCGCAGTTCTTTGTGGACGGCACTCTCTCTCCAGTGCTGTAGCGTTTCCCATTGGCATCGTAGCAGCCGCACTGCCTCCTGGCCACACAGCGCATCGAGTCCTCGTCGAAGAAGGGCTTCTTGGGGGGACATTTGGGGTAGCAGCCTGTTCACCACAGTAGGACAGAGGGACACCAGCTTAGAGGTTTGAGGATGAACGGGTTTCTTTGCTTAAACATCCGTGCAAGATCTCATCATTAACCAGCAATTCTGCACCTTTTGTTTAGAGTCTTTGAAAGGCTCTGGAGTGACGTTCCTACCTTCCAGGGCTGGGATCTGACTGGAGCATTCCCCTGAGGGGTTCCTGCAGGTCTTCATGCAGGGCGAGCCACAGGGCTTGTAGTGCCACTCACACTCTCCAGGGGGGTTGTAGAAGTCACAGAACAGAGCTGGGGGAAGGAGAGAGAGAGTAACAGAAGCTGAACTCCTTGCAGTTCTACGTGCACTTTTGTATCATTGCTGGTGCACGTTGGAGGGGAGTTAGCACAGCTTTAGCACAGGTTGTTCTCTCTAACTGTACTCACGGCACATCTGGGGGCTCCTCCAGGCCACACAAACCCCAGCTGCATTACAGGCCCCAGCGTAGGCAGCCACAGCTGTACAGAAGCACTCGCAGTCTCCTCCACTGTCACAGGCACAGGAGTCCGTCACACAGGCGTCGTAGTACGGAGTGGGGTCCACCTGCAGACAGGGGGACACAGAGATGTCTCACTTCTCACATACAGTATGATGACTTCCCATCTTCTCCTGCCCTGGGCTGCCTGCAGCTCCAGTGTGATCGCAGTACCTGAGAGTGGCAGGCTGTGAACACTCTGCTCTGGATGATGCTGCACTGTTTCTCTGCCCAGGACTTCCTGTAGGGGTTGGAGCTGCAGGGGTTCTTCTCCACAGTCTTATCTGGGCAGCTGGGAGACACTTTCCAGCTGTTCCCAAACTGCTGGGCGCTGACCACCAGCTCCCGGCTCATGACGGTGAAGTCATTGCTCCCTTTGCCATCGTAGTTCCCACACAGGCCACAGGTTTTACCCTGGAAAGGGAGAAGGGGAGAGAAGGAGCAGGAGAGAGGGGAGAGGAGAGACAATGAGTTGTTCAGATTTTCCAGGGCATTTTGTGGTATGTTCCTTTCTGACTCATGTGTAATACATTCCTCACTCAGAATGCAATGAGAAGTGATGGGTTTTTTACAGTCAATGCTGAAAGCCCTGTGTTTGGCTCCTTATCATGAGCATAGTGAGATCTCTGTGGGTCTCTTTACCTTGAAGGAGGGGCTGAGCTTGATGGCCAGGCTGGTCCTCTTGTCCCACAGTAGTATCAGCCCATTGCTTGCCTCCACCACCAGGTACATGCCCATGTGGCTGATCTTGTAGGGCACGTCGGCGCCAGTGTCTCTCGTCACCACCTCGTAGCGCCCCTCAGACAGACGCAGCTCGTTTTTCTGCAGGAGCAACATGCCGATCCGTTACTCAGAACTGCAGTCAGCACAGACAGTAGCAATCTGATGATTTCTGGGAGGAGGGGGAGATGTCATCAGAGTGTCTGGCTTAGAAGTATCCTGCTGCCCCTCCACACAGTTAATTTAACCCACTTCCCATGAAGACTCGTGCTCTGGTGTCTAAATTATGAGACAGTGTGAGAGTGAGTTGGAAGTAGAAAGGGAACAGGGGTAAGTCTAGCTGTAGGCGTCCTGTCCTCAGGGTGGCGATGTGATTCTCTAGGCAGGAGGGACAGTTATGATCCCCTGAGAGCTGCAGGCAGGGTAGCGGAGTCTCACCCCCAGGAAGAGCTTGATGGCCTTGGAGCAGGTGGTCCCAGTGGTGCCACAGGGGATGTTCTCAGTGATCACCCTGAAGGTGCCGTTGTCTGGGCTGCTGCTGCAGTAGTCCTGCACACAGGAGAGAGCAGGGGTGAGAGACACAGCCTGGGTGGCCTGTGGGACATTGCCTGAGTCGAGGACTTTTGGGGAGACACGCAGGTGGGAGGTCAGATTCACGGGTCTCTGCTCGTGTGTGAGGCTGTCCGACTCTGGAGAGTTTACTCCCCGTGTCGCAGAAGCAGGGAAACGGGCGATTGGAAGGAGGAAGGAAGGTCCTGGTGGTTCTCCCTGCGGACTGGGGACCACTCTGGGGCCCCTCCCCGGCGCAGTGCATACCTGACTCAGGGTATATTCACACTCGCCATTGAAGTTGAACCTCTTCCCATCGAAGGTGTGGTAGTGCCCATCTCCATAGATGGTGCAGGAGCCCTGGCACTGCCTGTCCGTGCATTGCCACTTCCTGGCATTGCAGGTGCTGGAAACAGGAGAGGGGACATTTTTAATGCAGCATTGTTGAAATATGGCTTCACGTTGTGTCATTGTTGTGAAAGGGGAGTTGCAGGTAAAACACAACGGTCAGCCCACCAGGTGTTGCAGCCGACTTGGATTTTCTCCCCAGGCTTGTACTCCAGTCCGTTGTGGACGCAGGGACACTGGGAGACGGGGACACAGCGTCCATGGCCGTTGGACACCAGGCCCTCTGGACACATGCAGCCAGAGATGCACTGTGTGCTGATCTGCAGGGAGCACAGGGTCAGGATTAGCCAGGACAGGATGACCCCTAGAGGGCAGTGGAATGCAGGTGACAGTACAGTGTGTGCAGTCTGTGTTTGGTGTGACAGTGCTGTGTGTGTTTGGAGAGACAGTACAGTGTGTGACAGTGCTGTGTGTGTTTGGTGTGACAGTACAGTGTGTTACATTGCTGTGTGTGCAGTCTGTGTTTGGTGTGACAGTGCTGTGTGTGTTTGGAGAGACAGTACAGTGTGTGACAGTGCTGTGTGTGTTTGGAGTGACAGTACAGTGTGTGACAGTGCTGTGTGTGTTTGGAGTGACAGTACAGTGTGTGACAGTGCTGTGTGTGCAGTCTGTGTTTGGTGTGACAGTGCTGTGTGTGTTTGGAGTGACAGTACAGTGTGTGACAGTACAGTGTGTGCAGTCTGTGTTTGGTGTGACAGTGCTGTGTGTGTTTGGAGTGACAGTACAGTGTGTGACAGTACAGTGTAATCAGTCTATGTTCGGAGTGACAATACAGTGCTGTGTGTGCAGTGTGTGTTTGGAGTGACAGTACACTGTTTCCAGTGCTGTGTTTGGAGTGACAGTACAGTGTGTGCAGTGTGTTTTCAGAGCAACACTATAGTGTGTGACACAGTGCTGTGTGTGTAGTGTGTTTTCGGAGCGACACTAAAGTGTGTGACACAGTGCTGTGTGTGTAGTGTGTTTTCGGAGCGACACTATAGTGTGTGACACAGTGCTGTGTGTGTAGTGTGTTTTCAGAGTGACACTATAGTGTGTGACACAGTGCTGTGTGTGTAGTGTGTTTTCAGAGTGACACTATAGTGTGTGACACAGTGCTGTGTCTGTAGTGTGTTTTCAGAGCGACACTATAGTGTGTGACACAGTGCTGTGTGTGTAGTGTGTTTTCAGAGCGACACTGTAGTGTGTGTCACAGTGCTGTGTGTGTAGTGTGTTTTCAGAGCGACACTATAGTGTGTGACACAGTGCTGTGTGTGTAGTGTGTTTTCAGAGCGACACTATAGTGTGTGACACAGTGCTGTGTGTGTAGTGTGTTTTCAGAGTGACACTATAGTGTGTGACACAGTGCTGTGTGTGTAGTGTGTTTTCGGAGTGACACTATAGTGTGTGACACAGTGCTGTGTGAGTAGTGTGTTTTCAGAGTGACACTATAGTGTGTGACACAGGGCTGCGGTGACTCACACAGTCGGTGTCCAGTGTCCTGCAGCTCTTGTGACACTCCGCTCCAGGGGAGCCCGGCTGAATTTTGGAACAGTCCAGGAAGATCATCGGCTTCGTGCACTCTGGAGGAGAGAGCGAGGCAAGAGGCCGCTTAGTTCCTTGTGCTTAATCTAGCCACAGTCTCACGAATCATTTCAGTCCAGAGGAGAGTACCTGGTTTCAGGGGGGTCGACCCCATGCAGTTCAGTGTTCCCCTGCTGCATGTGCTGAAAGAGGAACAGAGATCATCAAGACCATCACTCTCTTGGATCAAAGCAAGAGCAGCAAATTCATCTTCTGATTCCCAGCAGTGCACTGTGGAAATGTGCCTCTCAGACCCCTCCGGCAGACAGGAACTCACCACAGAGTCCCGTCCCTGGTCACGGTCTCGCCAGTTGGCACCACTGTGCCCTGGTAGTAGCAGGGGCACTGTGAAGCTGGCACACATTTGCCCTCCTCGTCCATGTAGGTCCCCTTGGCACAGCCACAGCCGTCCACAGGCACAAACTGGACGCTACAGGTGGGGTCAGGCTGGCTGAGGGAGCGGCAGGTGCGATTACAGCTGGTCATGCTGTAGCCAAAGACCAGAGTCCTGGGGCAGGTGCTGGAGTACTTGGCTGAAGGAAGGGAGAACCAGGGTTTCAGTCACAGGAACACTCCCCCCAGGTGTCTGAACTTCCTGCCCTGAAAGCTCCCAGGTCCCTGGCTATTGCAGACACTTACTGCAGACTCTGGCTCTCCAGCCGTCCAGCTGCACCCCCTTAGCAGCACAGGCACGGACGTACGAGGAGATGGCAGCACACATACAGTCCTCACTCTTCTCACAGTTACAGCTGTCGTACATGCAGTTCTGGGGGCAGAGGAGCAGGTATTAGGGGGGTCGGGGAGCAGCTGCAGGGGACAGAGGTGAGCGAGGGGCTGCTGTACCTTCTCGTAGGGATCGGGGAGGACTTCACCATGACAGGCAGCGAAAGGACCTTTCTTCTGGGACAGCAGGGAGCACCAGCGCTTGGCAAACTGCTCTGTGAGGGGAAGCACAGCAGCAGGTGAGAGAGAGGCCTGATGACTGAGATCTGCCCTGAGCCACGCTGAGGACACTGGACACTGACATCACTGAGCACACAGGCACAGAGCTCGCAGACCAGGCCTGACTGAACACACAGGCACAGACCTCACTGGGCACACAGGCACAGAGCTCACAGACACAACCTCACTGAACACACAGGCACAGACCTCACTGAGCACACAGGCACAGAGCTCGCAGGCACAGAGCTCGCAGACAAGGCCTGACTGAACACACAGGGTCAGAGGTCAGGGACACAACCTCACTGAGCACACAGGCACAGAGCTCACAGACACAACCTCACTGAGCACACAGGCACAGAGCTCACAGACAAGGCCTGACTGAACACACAGGCATAGACCTCACTGAGCACACAGGCACAGAGCTCGCAGACAAGGCCTGACTGAACACACAGGCATAGACCTCACAGACACAACCTCACTGAACACACAGGCACAGAGCTCACAGACCAGGCCTGACTGAACACACAGGCATAGACATCACTGGGCACACAGGCACAGAGCTCGCAGACCAGGCCTGACTGGACACACAGGCACAGAGCTCGCAGACAAGGCCTGACTGAACACACAGGCATAGAACTCACTGACACAACCTCACTGAGCACACAGGCACAGAGCTCACAGACAAGGCCTGACTGAACACACAGGCACAGAGCTCGCAGACCAGGCCTGACTGAACACACAGGCACAGAGCTCAGAGACACAACCTTACTGAGCACACAGGCACAGAACTCACAGACACAACCTCACTGAACACACAGGCACAGAGCTCATAGACAAGGCCTGACTGAACACACAGGCATAGACCTCACTGACACAACCTCACTGAACACACAGGCACAGACCTCACTGGGCACACAGGCACAGAGCTCGCAGACAAGGCCTGACTGAACACACAGGCACAGAGCTCACTGAGCACACAGGCACAGAGCTCGCAGACCAGGCCTGACTGAACACACAGGCACAGACCTCACTGGGCACACAGGCACAGAGCTCACAGACAAGGCCTGACTGAACACACAGGCACAGAGGTCAGAGACACAACCTTACTTAGCACACAGGCTCAGAGCTCAGAGACAAGGCCAGACTGAACACACAGGCACAGAACTCAGAGACCAGGCCTGACTGAACACACAGGCACAGTCCTCACAGACACAACCTCACTGAGCACACAGGCACAGAGCTCGCAGACAAAGCCTGACTGAACACACAGGCATAGACCTCACTGACACAACCTCACTGAACACACAGGCATAGACCTCACTGACACAACCTTACTGAGCACACAGGCACAGAGCTCACAGACAAGGCCTGACTGAACACACAGGCACAGAGCTCACAGACACAACCTCACTGAGCACACAGGCACAGAGCTCACAGACAAGGCCTGACTGAACACACAGGCACAGTCCTCACAGACACAACCTCACCGAGCACACAGGCACAGAGCTCACAGACAAGGCCTGACTGAACACACAGGCACAGAGGTCAGAGACACAACCTTACTGAGCACACAGGCTCAGAGCTCACAGACAAGGACTGACTGAACACACAGGCTCAGAGGTCAGAGACACAACCTTACTGAGCACACAGGCTCAGAGCTCACAGACAAGGACTGACTGAACACACAGGCACAGTCCTCACAGACACAACCTCACTGAACACACAGGCACAGAGCTCAGAGACAAGGCCTGACTGAACACACAGGCACAGAGCTCACAGACACAACCTCACTGAACACACAGGCTCAGAGCTCAGAGACCAGGCCTGACTGAACACACAGGCACAGAGCTCAGATGTGTCAGATGTCTCCGAGAGGTTCAGTGGCTGGAGCTACTCTATGTACTGCCCAAGAAGCACGAGCCAGAAGCCAAGCTGGGAACCAGAATATGAGGAGTTTCATCCGATTCTGATTTTTCAGGGGGTCTGGGCGCTGGTGCCACGTGTGTGTGGGACAGCGGGTGAGCAGGGGGCAGGAGCTGCGTACCGTTCTCCGCGCTCAGACTGCAGGGGCTCTCGAAACTGTCCTTCACGTCCAGGCAGCTGCCTCTGCTCTTCCAGCTGTTGCCGAAGGCTGAGGCCGTCCCCTCCACAATCCCACCCGGAGCTTGGAAATCGTCTGTCTGCACGTCGTTGTAATTCCCACAGAGCCCTGGGACAGAGAGCAGAGGGGCAGGACACCGTGAGACTCGGAGACAGAGGGAGACAGAGGGAGACAGAGGGAGAGACAGGAGGGAACAGAGAGAGAGACAGAGGGGGAGACAGAGAGAGGACCAAGGGAAACTGGAGGAGACAGGAGGGAGAAGGGAGGTTCACAGAGGGAGACAAGATGGGCACAAAGGACGGTAGAGAGAGACAGGGGGAGACACAGAGGGACAGAGGCAGAGAGGAGGAGACAGAGGCAGACAGGAGGGACAAAGAGGGAGGCAGGAGGAGACAGAGGCAGACAGAAGGACACTGAGAGAGACAGAGGCAGACAGAGGGACACAGAGAGAGGCAGGAGGGGACAGAGGCAGACAGAGGGACACTGAGAGAGACAGAGGCCGACAGGAGGGACACCGAGAGAGACATAGGGACAGCGAGGCGGTTGTCCTACCGCAGGTCTGCTCCCGGTACGAGGGCTGCAGGCTGACGTAGAGCTGCAGCAGGGGGGAGCGCTGGAGCAGCAGCTGCAGGCCCAGCCTGGTGTGGATCACAGTGTAGGAGGAGGAGGGCGTGAAGACGGTCAGGTTATCTGTGAGGACGAGAGACAGGCTGCGTCAGCACACGGGCCCTCGCCCAGTCTCACAAGGACAAGAGCAGAGCAGAGCAGAGGAGAGGAGAGCAGCTCACTGGTGGCCACTGGCAGCTGGGACAGCATCCCGTTGACCAGGACGGAGCCGCTGGGCGTCACTGCTACCACCTGCAGGGGCACAACGCACACGTCAGAGGGGCACCTGCCTCCCTGCCACCCCAGCGCCAGGCCGGGGCTCATCGCCCACTGGGCACAACACAGCCGCTCATGCCCAGCAGGACGCTGCTCGTTCTGCGCCACCAAGAGGCGGCTGGGCGTCTCTCTGCATGAGCGCGGCCCGTCTCTGAGGACTCACCGTGCTCGTGCCGGACACGGACAGGGTGACCGACTTCAGGCAGGTCTCGGTCTCCGTCAGCCCACACCTCACGATCTCCGCCACCAGGGTGAACTGGCCGCCAGAGCAGTCCTGTGGGGAGACGCAGACGGTCAGGTGGCCCTGCTGAGGCACACAGAGGGGCAGGTATCGGCGCAGGCGCAGCTGTCTGCTCAGGCACCTTGGCCAGGACGTAGGAGCAGTCTCCGTGGAAGGTGAAGGGCTTCCCGTCGAAAGTGGTGATGTGGGAGCCTCCCTCTACAGAGCAGGTTCTAGGACAGTCCAGGTCCTGGCAGCTCCACTGTCCCCCGACACAGGTGCTGCAGCCCAGACACACAGGGACACACAGGGACACGCAGGGACACAGGGACACATAGAGACACAGAGGCACACATTGAGACACACAGGGGGACACAGAGCAGAGAGAAGAGGATCAGAGTCCCATTCATGCTGTTGTTGACCGAACATGTGTGCAGAGTGTCGTTCATGTGTGTTGCATACTGTTGCCTTGTGTGTGCAGTGTTGTACACTTGCTGTGCAGCTCTGTGTGTGCAGTGCAGTTTTGTAGAGTTGGTGTTCAGCTGTGTGTGCAGTGTTGTACAGTTGGTGTTCACCTGTGTGTGTGCAGTGCAGTGTTGTACAGTTGGTGTTCAGCTGTGTGTGTGCAGTGCAGTGTTGTACAGTGTGCAGTGAGAGGCGTACCAGTTGCGACAGGCGCTGCTGTAGGACTGCCCTGAGGAGAAGGCTTTGCCATTGTGAGTGCAGGAGCACTGCTCCACCGGCACACAGCCCCTGTGGGTGATGTCGTCCAGGACAGTACCTGTCAGACAGGGGACAGTGTCCGTGAGAGACGGGTGAACTGGCAAGCTGGCTGTGGGGGTTTCTTGCACATTGACAGGACACTTGTTCTCCCAGCACACAGCAGATAAGAATGATCTGATTTGAAATCCATGGTGTCAGTCCTGATTCCTGCAGCTGCATGCTGGGATGGGGGGTCTCTTTACCTGGGGGGCAGAAACAGCCGCTCCTACACTCCTTGGTACAGATTTTGCCCCCAGTGGGGTTGGAGCAGGTGGCCGTGCAGGAGCTCCCACACTCAGTGTACACCATGCTGCGGGGGCATGTCCTGGCTGCAGAGAAGACAGAAGGAGACAGGTCTTCAGGTCCAGAGGAGGACAGGCAGGCTCAGGTAGACAGGCAGGTTCAAGCACAGAGGTAGAGAAGTAGGCTCAGGTATACAGGTAGGATCAGGTATACAGGTAGGATCAGGTATAGAGGTATGATCAGGTATAGAGGAAGACAGCAGGGCAGGCAGGTTCAGGGACACAGGTAGACACATTGGTTGAGGCAGACAGGAGCATTCAGGTACACAGGAGAGTTTAGGTAGACAGGTATACAGGATGGATCAGGTATACAGATAGACAGGTAGACAGGTAGACAGGTAGGTTCGAGCAGACAGTCCCAGTTTGCTGTTTGCAGACAGTTCACAGTCTCCTCACACTTGTCACTGGATTGTTCTGATCCTGCATTGCTGTCATTGAAGTGTGAAACTTCAGTTTCAGTGAGAATGTTTTGACCTGCTGACACTCAGTCCTGTCAGATCCAGCCCTGTCTGCTCCTCTGGGCTGCAGGATGCTGGAATCTCTGCCCTCTGCAGCACAGGGGCTCCCTGCTCCAGGAGGGCAGCAGGCTTGGAGCTGGGGCTCCTGTCTCACTGCTCCTACGTGCACTCAGATCCCCAGCACACTCACGGCAGAAGCTGGGGGTCCTCCAGTTCTGGGGGCGCCCCCCGGCGTGGGCGCACTGGCGGGAGTACTCGGCCATGGTGGCGCACAGGCAGTGGGACTGGTTCCTCTGTGGGCACTGGCACACGTCCGACACGCAGGCTGGCACTAAGGAGGCCGGGGGCACCAGGGCACTGCAGGAGGACAAGGCTGGGCTGGACAGGATCTGCTCACACAGGGCTCTCTGGACAGAGACACAGAGGCACTGGTCACTCACACACACTGGGCACTCAGACTCTCAGACACACTGGTCACACACACACACACACTGGTCAATCAGACACTCAGACACACTGGTCACTCACTCACACTGGGCACTCACACACACAAACAACCACTGGTCACTCACACACACTGGTCAATCACACACTCAGACACACTGGTCACTCACTCACACTGGTCGTTCACACACACTGGTCACTCAGACACACAAACAACCACTGGTCACTCAGACACACTGGTCACAGACACACACTGGTCACTCAGGCACACTGGTCACTCAGACACTCAAATACACTGGTCACTCAGACACACAGAGACACTGGTCACTCAGACACACTGGTCACAGACACACACTGGTCACTCACACACACTGGTCACTCAGACACACAAACAACCACTGGTCACTCAGACTCTCAGACACACTGGTCACTCACACACACTGGTCACTCACACACACAAACAACCACTGGTCACTCACACACACTGGTCAATCAGACACTCAGACACACTGGTCACTCACTCACACTGGGCACTCAGACTCTCAGACACACTGGTCACACACACACTGGTCACTCAGACACTCAGACACACTGGTCACACACACACACTGGTCACTCACACACACTGGTCACTCAGACACACAAACAACCACTGGTCACTCAGACACACTGGTCACTCCGACACACAGACACACACTGGTCACTCAGACACACAGACACACACTGGTCACTCAGACAGACACTCACTGGTCACTCAGAAACACTGGGCAGTAGGACACACAGACACACAGGTCACTCAGACACACAGACACACACTGGTCACTCAGACAGACACTCACTGGTCACTCAGACACACAGAGACACTGATCACACAGACACACACTGGTCACACATACACTGGTCACTCATACACACTGGTCACTCAGACACACTGGTCACTCAGACACTCAGACACACTGGTCACTCAGCTCTGGGAATTCCCTGCAGTCTCTTGGGAAAAGGCCTTGCTGGTCAGTGTGGCCGGACGCTGGTGGACAGGGGTGTGCTCACCGCCTCTGTGCAGTTTGTCTCGGGGGGCGGTGCAGTCGGGTCCTCACAGTGCTCCGTCGGGCCGTCCAGTTTCTGCAGTTTCCCGAATTCCAGGGGGCTGATTGTTACGCCTGGACAGACAGAGCAGCGGTCAGGGCTCTAGAGCTCTAGTGAGCGGATCAGCCGGACTGAGGGCCCTGCGGGTCTCCCTCCCTACCTGCCGCAGTGACCCTGTCGCTGTCCTTGATGCCGTTGAAGTCCCCACACAGCCCGCAGGTCTGGTTCCTGTACTGCTCATCGATCGCCACCTGCAGGGCGAGAGGAGGCTCTGCGGTCAGCAGGGCGCCCAGATAGGGTGCCTCTGTCTGCTGCTGGGTCGATACCTGCAGTGGCCACCAGGCGGCAGCAGCGAGCAGCTTGACCTCACTGCAGAGCAGCTGTACTGAACAGCAG
The DNA here is from genome assembly GCF_040954835.1 of Lepisosteus oculatus. Lineage (NCBI taxonomy): Eukaryota > Metazoa > Chordata > Actinopteri > Semionotiformes > Lepisosteidae > Lepisosteus > Lepisosteus oculatus. The sequence goes on from NC_090716.1 coordinate 1,510,882, forward strand.
CAGACCGTGACCACGTCTGTTCCCATCGATCTCAACCTCCTGCTGGTGAGTCAAGGGAAGGGCGAGGCGCTGGACCACAGCGCCGATCCCATCGAGAGAGACAGGTTACAGAGACAGTGAGAGGAGGGTCTGGAAAGAGCTGTGAGTGATGTTCCTGAATCTGTGTGGCCGGTGCGTACCGAGAGAGCGTCCTTCCAGTCCCACTGCAGCTCCAGCCCCAGTCTGGCCGTCACCCTCAGGGACTCCCCGCTCCTCTCAGCCAGCACTCCTCCCTGGATGAAGGGCAGAGGCACCCTGGTGCACAAGGGAGTGAGGTCAGAGCCACACATTGACACACACTGGGGTGCAGGTCAGAACCACACATTGACACACACTGGGGTGCAGGTCAGACCACACATTGACACACACTGTGGTAACAGGGCAGAACCACAAAAGTGCATACACAGGTGAACAGGCCAAAATCACACTTTGACACACACTGGGATACAGGTCAGAACCACACGTTGTCACACACTGGGATACAGGTCAGAACTACACATTGTCACACACTGGGATACAGGTCAGAACCACATATGTACACACACTGGTGTACAGGCCAAAACCACACTTTGACACACACTGGGATACAGGTCAGAACCACACATTGACACACATTGGGGTACAGGTCAGAACCACACGTTGTCACACACTGGGATACAGGTCAGAACCACACATTGTCACACACTGGGATACAGGTCAGAACCACATATGTACACACACTGGTGTAAAGGCCAAAACCACACTTTGACACACACTGGGATACAGGTCAGAACCACATATTGATTCTCACTAGTGTACAGGTCAGAACCACACAGTGACACACACTGGGATAAAGGTCAGAACCACACAACTGTCACATAGTCGAATACAGGTTAGAGGCATACGTTAAAACACACTGGGACAGAGGTGACAGAGGTCAGAACCACACATAGACACATACAATTGCATCCCAACAGACTCACCGCTCGCCATTGGCAGAGACTGTCTCCCTGCGCAGCTCCAGAACCATGCCCTCCAGCTTCATGGTGACCTGGCTAATGGCAGAGTCACTGGGGGTCACAGTCCTGCGGATCTGGATGTTGAAGTGCTCATAGGCAGCACGGCAGTGGGACGCCAGCACGTAGTTACAGGGGCCCGGGAGCTGATAGAGCTCCCCGTCAAACATGCGGTAGTGATGCCTGCCCCAGGTGCTGCACACTCCCCGGGGATGAGCTGAGACACACAGACACCAGAGTTACACTCCTGGGCTGCAGTTAGATGCAGTAGAGGAGTCCAGTGAGAGTCAGCCTCAGTGCTGCAGCAGTGGAGTGGAAAGGACTAAAGAAATTTCTACTAATTAATGACACCTGCAGTATGTAATCCTGGTCCAGAAAGGTCAGAGTGTCTACAGGTTTGAGGTGGGAGAAGCTGGTAAATTTGTCCAGTGAGGGTGATTTATGATACAAGGGACCTGCAGACACAGGACTGCCCCATCCCCAATCCACTGACGTCCCAGCAGCAGTAGGGCTGAGACTGGGACTGTTATTCCACACATCGCACTCCAGAGCACAAGAGTCCTGTTCTGCTCCGTGCTCTGTGCAAGAAGGCTCCTCTCAGTGCACTTAAGAGATACAATAGTGAGTGAAGACAGCAGGGGGTGCTGTGGTATTTAATTTAGTGCTAGGCTGGGCTGGGCTCACGCTGGTGAGAAATTGAGCGTCAGGTCCCAATCCTACTGGGAGAGGGAGGAGGGAACTCAGTTGAACTGGCAGCCCAGTATGTGATCTCCTGTCACAGCCTGAGGAACAGTGAGTCTGTCTCCCAATAATGCTCAATATGTTTACAGTATATGTCAATATTTTAACATATGTCTTTGTTGTAAATGTCTGTAATATGTGTGTAGGTTTTATTTTACTTGTATTTTTTGTTTTGTTTCATGTGAATTTCATTATTTTATTTGCTTTGGCAACACTGATTGTACCTATCGGTCATGCTAATAAAGCACCTTGAATTGAATTGAATTGAATTGAGTTGAATTGACTGATTCATAGAAACATCTCGCTGCCTCACAGCTGAGGCATTGCTGTTACCTGTGCGAAACAGTGTGCAATATCTGAGGATAAGAAAGCCTGCAGCTCATTCCACTGCTCACAGGGCCTAAAACCCTGATCAAGCTCGTCCCTGCAGTAGCAGAAGGACAGCGTGACTTGGTTCTGATTCTGTGCACCTGCACAACTATGGAGCAAGGAAAAATCACCAGTACAGTTTCCCCAACAGAATTGCACTGAGCTCTGGTGCCCCTGTCCTCTGTTTAACCAGGCTCTTCCTGCAGGGGCTGTCCTGAGCTGTGTCTAGGACAGGTAGTGTCCAGAGCTGTCTCTGACCAGGACAGGTAGTGTCCAGAGCTGTCTCTGACCAGGACAGGCAGTGTCCAGAGCTGTCTCTGACCAGGACAGGCAGTGTCCAGAGCTGTCTCTGACCAGGACAGGCAGTGTCCCGGGGTGTCTCTGACCAGACAGGTAGTGTCCAGAGCTGTCTCTGACCAGGACAGGCAGTGTCCAGATCTCTCTCTGACCAGGACAGGCAGTGTCCAGAGCTGTCTCTGACCAGGACAGGCAGTGTCCCGGGCTGTCTCTGACCAGACAGGTAGTGTCCAGAGCTGTCTCTGACCAGGACAGGCAGTGTCCAGATCTCTCTCTGACCAGCACAGGTAGTGTCCAGAGCTGTCTCTGACCAGCACAGGTAGTGTCCTGAGCTGTCTCTGACCAGGACACGTAGTGTCCTGAGCTGTCTCTGACCAGGACAGGCAGTGTCCCGGGCTGTCTCTGACCACGACAGGTAGTGTCCTGAGCTGTCTATGACCAGGACAGGCAGTGTCCAGATCTCTCTCTGACCAGGACAGGTAGTGTCCTGAGCTGTCTCTGACCAGGACAGGCAGTGTCCAGAGCTCTCTCTGACCAGGACAGGCAGTGTCCTGAGCTGTCTCTGACCAGGACAGGCAGTGTCCTGAGCTGTCTCTGACCAGGACGAGGTCCTGACCTCCTTCAAACCAACAGTGTACTCACGAGAGACGGTCCTGAAAGTCGGGATGAGGGGGAACAGTGTGGCCTGGCTTGGTAGGATAACAGAGGAGGCATTTAGAGCTCCTGCAACGAGAGAGAGAAAAACAGGACAAATTCACTTATTCATTCATTCACTCATCCACCTTCTTCCTGTCCCCTGTAGCAAGAACCTGTTAGCAAAACAAGTGCATGAGCTATGACGCCTCTCAGTTTAGAAATAGTGACCAACATCAGCCGCAGAGGCAGGGAGTAGAGATGACAGACAGAGCAGACAGAGAGAGCTCAATAGAGACTGGACACAGGCAGACCTGGCTGTCCAGGGAGGACAGGCTCAGTGACCACAGCCTGGCCAGAGAAACTGGACACAGGCTGACCTGGCTGCCCAGAGAGGACAGGCTGTGCTCCCACTGCCAGCAAGGAGAAACAGAGACAGAGGTGCACTTCCTACTGCACTGTGACAGATGTTCTGGGATTAGAGAAACATTCTTCCCCAAATTTACAAATCTAATCCCAGAATTCCCACACCTGCCAGAATCACAACAGGTCCCAATCCTACTGGGAGAGGGAGGAGGGAACTCAGTTGAACTGGCAGCCCAGTATGTGATCTCCTGTCACAGCCTGAGGAACAGTGAGTCTGTCTCCCAATAATGCTCAATATGTTTACAGTATATGTCAATATTTTATAATATGTCTTTGTTGTAAATGTCTGTAACATGTCTGTAGATTTTATTTTACTTCTATTTTTTGTTTTGTTCCATGTTAATTTTATTATTTTTATTTGCTTTGGCAACACTGATTGTACCCATTGGTCATGCTAATAAAGCACCGTGAATTGAATTGAATTGAGAACAGAGAGAGTGGACAGAGAGAGTTGAGGAGAGAGTGGACAGAGAGATTGGACAGAGATTGGAGACAGAGATTGGAGACAGAGAGAGTGAACAGAGAGTGAGTGGACAGACAGAGAACAGAGAGGACAGAGAGAGTGGAGAGAGAGGACAGAGAGAGAGGACCGAGAGCAGACAGAGAGGACAGAGAGAGTGGACAGAGAGAGTTGAGGAGAGAGTGGACAGAGTGGACAGAGAGGACAGAGAGAGAGTGGACAGAGAGATTGGACAGAGATTGGAGACAGAGAGAGGGGACAGAGAGAGAGTGGACAGAGATTGGAAAAAGAAAAACGGACAGAGTGGACAGAGATAAAGGACAGAGAGCGGAGTGAGAGAGTGGACAGACAGAGAGTGGACAGAGAGAGAGGACAGAGAGAGTGGACAGAGAGTGGACCGAGAGCAGAGAGAGTGGACAGACAGAAGGTGGACAGAGAGAGGGTGGACAGACAGAGCGAGTGGCCAGAGAGCACAGCCCCGAGGAGACGCCCCTACCGTCCTGAGCAGAGCCTCGTCCTGCAGTTAGTGTGAGGCACAGCAGCGCACATGCGCTCATCGCCTGTCGCAGCCCCATGATTCCCAGTGCTCCTGGTCGCTTCTCCACAGGTGCTCCGGGGAAAGGCTGTGTCTCCGGACGCCGGCTCCGGGTTTTATAGCGGCGCAGCGGAGGAGGAGCCGGACAGCATCAGAGAGGGGTCCACGATCTCCAGGATCCTGGGGCGTGACGCTCTCCACAGCAAACAGAATTTAACTTTTGCGCAAAGCGGATCACGCTAAGCTGTTTGGACAGGCCTTGTCAGACAACAAGAGGTTTGTCCTGTCGCTTGTGTCCAGTAATCATCTCTCCCTGTCCGGCGAGAGACGGGCACAGCCGTCAGGATGGTGATGTGTTTGTGCAGAGAGGGCATCTGAACTTCTGGGCCTGAGCGTCACAGCACAGGGGAGCCCCGCCCCCTCCGTTCTGGGGGCGCAGGTCACCCCTAAACAGCTCGGCTCGTTGGGAAAGTGACAGTTTGACACCTGGTGCTGAAACATTACTGTAGAGCTGAGAAACACCACCAACTGGACCAGACCACCAGCGAGGGAGAGATCTGGACCACACACAGACCAGTCAGGACCAACCACAGGCCTGGACCGCACACAGACCGGTCAGGACCACCAGCGCCGGAGAGGTCTAGACCACACACCGGTCAGGACCACCAGCACCGAAGAGGCTGGACCGCACACAGACCGGTCAGGACCAGCCTCAGGCCTGGACTGCACACAGACCGGTCAGGACCAGCCTCAGGCCTGGACCACACACAGACAGGACCGGACCGCCAGCACCAGAGAGGCCCGGACCACCTGTTTTCGGACACGAGTAGGAAGGCCTGTGCTAGCGCCTGATTAATGTGCTGGAGGTGCAGAGTAATTTGAGGGCTTCTGGACTTTCAGCCCGGACATTCATTCTCAGGGGACAGCCTGCCACACGCTGTCCCATGAGGTGCCTGGACCGGGCCTGTGCTCTCCCGGGCTGAACCGGAGCCCAGCCCAGCCTCTGTTGACCCTTCTCCTGTACAGTCCAGTCCTCAGGCTCCAGGGTCTCTAAGAGGCTTACCTGAGCAGAAGCAGCCCTGATCGGCCTGTACAGCAGGCAAACAGTGGTGTTTGCACAGCGTCTCCGGGTTTCCCACTCCGGGAATTCTGGAGCCTGGCAGATTTGTGAGCTCTCACGCACATACAGTAATCTCTGGACATACCCAGACGGCTATGAGTTAACGAGCACGCCTTCGTTTATCTGTAAGGGCACAAGAGAGGTTACGAATGAGATGAGCCGTTTGGCCCGTCTAGCCTGCTGCTGATAGCAAATTGCTCCCCGGACCTTATCCAGCTGTTTCCTGGGAGAAACCAGAGTATCGGCTTCAGCCACAGGGCTGGGCAGCCTGGGTCACACTCCCACCACCCTTTGTGCAAAGGAGTGCCCCCTGTTCTGAGTTTTAAGTGTATATCCACACAGCTTCACCCTGCGTCCTCTGGTTCGTGTTCCACTGTTGATTGTGAAGACGTCCACTGGCTTGACTCATTAGTGACTCTGAGCCTCAGTGAGGATTTTGAATACTTGTATCATGTCCCCTCATATTCTCCCCTGTTCACGGCTAAAGAGACTCAGTTCCTGCAGCCTGTCACTGTGGGACACTCCTTTCAGACTAAAGAGACTCAGTTCCTCCAGCCTGTCAGTGTGGGACGCTCCCTTCAGACTAAAGAGACTCAGTTCCTCCAGCCTGTCAGTGTGGGACGCTCCCTTCAGACTAAAGAGACTCAGTTCCTGCAGCCTGTCAGTGTGGGACGCTCCCTTCAGACTGAAGAGACTCAGTTCCTCCAGCCTGTCAGTATGGGACACTCCCTTCAGACTAAAGAGACTCAGTTCCTCCAGCCTGTCAGTGTGGGACACTCCCTTCAGACTGAAGAGACTCAGTTCCTCCAGCCTGTCAGTGTGGGACACTCCCTTCAGACTAAAGAGACTCAGTTCCTCCATCCTGTCAGTGTGGGACAGTCTCTTGAGCCCAGAAATGTATCTAGTTGCAGTTCTCTGGAGAGATGTATAGTATTATATACTAATTATTATTATTATTATTATTATTATTATTATTATTATTATTATTATTACGAGCCGCAGGGGTTCGAGTTGTGTTAATGTGCTCTGGGAATGAACTGGGTCCCAGTAGCCTGTATGGGAAGCGTTGTGGGAGATGAAAGGGATTTGGATGGTTGAGGGCTCAGATGTCAGTGAGCTGTGTCACTCTTGCTAAACACAGCCCCCGAAACGTGCAAACATGCACCACAGAGGCAGATGCTGCTTCGCATGGAAGAGAGAACTTCAATTCAATTACGTGGACAGCAGAAGTAGCAGCAATGTAATTAGCGGCAGTTCTAACTTCCGTTATGGCATCGCGAACAGCTGCCCAAGCGAGGCGCGTTCCCGCCCGCCGTCGGTGCGGCGCGCTTTTCCGTTCTCACGCTCCGCAGACGGCCGCGCCCGGGAGCGCGCACACGGGTCCGTTCTCCGCTTCGCCGGTGCGCGCCCCCCGCCCCCTCCCCCGCCGTGCACGGCGCGCGTCCCCGGCCCGGCTCGCCTCGGCCGCGCAGTGTATGAAACTCGGCGGAGCGCGGCGCCGTCTGTCTGAGTGTGAGGCTCGAGCTGCGGGACGCTGCGAACTGCGAGATGCCGGCGGTTTCCAAGGGGGACGGGATGCGAGGCCTGGCGGTCTTCATCTCCGATATAAGGAACTGTAAGTGAAAGTTATTTTGTGGGTGGGGGTCGAAAAAGAAAGAAAGAGCAATGTGGGGGGGAAAAAGAAACTAAGACGCAAGTCGCTGTGGAGAGCCCGTCCCGACGCAGGCCTCCGTGCCGCACCGAGCTCGAGTTGGGAGCTCCCCCCGGCGCCCGCGGCTCCCCACCCGGCCGGCGGCCGTCGATAAGCCCGCTGCCCCCACCCTCAAAAAATAAACAAACCAACACGCAGGCGTACGTGGGTGAGGGACCGGTTGAGTCGGGGTGGGGGAACAAAAACTAGAAAGCTGCTTATGCGGTGTTTGCTGGAGGGATCAGTATCGGGGTGAGGAGGGCGCTTGGAAAATCCGTAACACGGGGAAGGACTGTCCGGGGTCGCCGAGACGAGGATGGGCGTGGGGCTGCAGGCGATTAGGCGAAAACAAAAAGGCATTTACAACTAAAGCAATGCAAATGTTTGATTTTTTGATCAAAGGGAATCCGTACGGCCGCGTCAGCGCTGATCCGCGGGGTCCGGTTGGCAGTTTCCTGTTTTCTGCCTGGAGTCGATGACGTCGGTGCGAGCCGATACTGGGCCGGTTCAGGCGGCAGCGGACCGGACAGCCGGCCGCCCGCCTCTCCCCAGCGGGTGTCGGGGAAACTTGGTCGGAGCTCGGTCGGAGCGCCGGTACCGCTGGACCGGACCGGGATTAGCGCTTGAAATGGTTCCGCTCTGAGGCGCCCCCCCCCTCCCCGGCGGCACCCCGGTGGTGAGAAGTTCTCTGGTTCCCCGTCGGGGATTCAAACCTGGCGCCACCCAGGGGTCCGGTGTCCGCACGGCCGCCGCCGGACCTGGACGTGGTCAGTGACAGGCAGAGACAGGGTCCAGTTCGGTCCCGTGCCTGTGAGAGAGGTGTTCCCCCCAGTGCCAGGGACCTGTTGGGTTTGGGATCACAGCCGGGGGCAGAGACGAGCTTGCCGTTGTTATTAGCGCTGATCCACTGAAGTGCTCGTTCACTGTTAATGGCCTCCTAATATCCCCCATCTCTGAACTGGCTCCATCACTCTGCTCTCCTCCCCACTGAGAGCTGGTGTGTGTGAGAGGACTGGAGCATCATCCAGGTGGGGCTGCACACTGGTGGGGGTGGAGGGGATCCCCATGACCTGTAAAGAGCTCTGAGGGGAGTGTCCAGGACAGAGCTATAGAAGTGTGAGGAGGTGTTATTTGGTTATGACGTAGGTGCAGGCTGTCCCAGGGGGTCTGTCGCCAGCCCTGTGCGCGGGACGGGAGAGAGGGGTGCGCAGAGGATCCGGGGCGGTGATGGTGCGTCAGTCCTGGGTGCGCCCCGCCCCCATGGGCGCTGTAGGGCTGGGGTTGTTGTGCCCTCGCTGGGCTGCGTCCTGCGGCGGCTCTCTCACTCCGTGTGGGTCCCCCCCCCCCCCCCCGTCGTCATAGCAACCCGCCACACAGAAGAAATGAGACCCCGGCCTCCTCACGGGCTCCCCTCGGGCAGTGGGAGAGAGTCCGGCAAGCGGGCCGAGGAGAGTGTGGCTCAGAGGGGGTCGTGAACGCGGTCGGGGGTCGGGGGTCAGGGGTCGGGGCTGGCAGGCTGTGGGTTCGGATCCCCGCTGGACTGCTGCTCTGACGGCTCGAGTGCCCGGCTGTATCTGTGGGTACGACTGAAAGCTGCTCTGGGGAACAGGTCCAGCAGGGGGAATTCAGGAGAGTGGTGCTCTCCTTGGCAGTGTCCTCTCGTTCATGTCAGTGCTCTAGTTTAAAAGTGCTGTTTCTGGGACGGGTGCGATCGATGCTGCTGTTCCTTCAGCCCCCTCTGTGTCCTGAGTCGCTCCTGCAGCAGCTGGAAGCTGTGGGAGACACGAGAGGTCCTGCCAGCTGTGGGTGTGGTGGCTAGCGGGGTGTGGGCGCCTCGTTATCAGCGCGCGGGACAGTGCAGAGGGAGGTGGGGCGGCCTGCCCCAGCAGTGTGCGAGCTGATCAGCCCGCGGAGTAACGGCGCCTCGGAGTCCTGGAGGGGCGCGGTGCTGCGGGATGGGGGGCTGACCCGCAGGGCAGAGTCCCAGAGGGGTGCAGTTGCAGACACCCCAGCTCTGTGCTGCAGGTGGGACTAAGGACTCGAGGTCTGAGCCTCAGGACAGGGTTCTGGGGGTGCAGTCCTGGACACCCCAACTCTGTCCTGTAGTTGTGGACTGTAGGGAACTGAACCCCAGGACTGAGTTATTGGGGTGCAGACTGGAAGCCCAGCTCTGTCCTGCAGTGGGGACTGACCCCAGGGCAGAGCCCCAGAGGTGCGCTCTGGCCTTCTTTTTATGAGCTTTCTGTTCCTTGTCATTTGTGGTTCATTCCTCCAGCCATCCCATCGGTGCAGCTGAATCATTCCTCTTGATTTCTCCTGAACGGACTGGGGGGTCTTGTCTTGGATCAGGGAATCTCTCCTTGCCTGTAGGAGTTTTGTGTGCCTTGTCCTCCCTCCCACCTGTGTTCACAGACCTGCCAGACTTTCTTTACAAGGGTGCGCTCAGGTGGTCCAGTCAGGCTGCAGATTCAGGGTCTCTCTGCTGCGCAGGTGTGCAGCTCCTGTCCTGCAGAGCCAGAGAGACTCCAGCAATGATTGACAGCAGTGACCTTTACTCCTGGGCTCTCTGGCTGCGCAGTGGAGGGCTCTGTATTTATAGGTCATATTTGCTTATCTTTTTCTGGCTCTCAGAGTCGGCATTGTCACGGGGCTTAAAAAACAGCGTGGCTTTTTGTTTCAGTAAAAACATTTCTAGAGGAGAGCGGACAGACACTGTGCAGCAGAAAGATGAGGTTGGCACTGTGGTACAGGAGGATGTCAAAGCTCCTCTTATCTCGCTTCCAGTAAATAAGATAGCGTCAGCTGCTGGCAGAAATCTGCCCGTTCTGCAAACATTATATGTTAACCTAAGCGAAAATCTGCTGGTTTGTTTTTGTCCGTTTTTTTTTTGTTTTTGTTTTGCAAACAAGCAATTCCCAGTACAGCGCGAATATTAAATAATTTAAAATTCTACTCTGTGTTCGACGTTTGTGGTTGGCTGGTGTGGGTGCTTTCAGGCGATTCGGCGTCCTGAGTGAAGCAGAGCCTTGGAGCAGTGTGGTGGCTCTGTGGCTCAGGATCTGTGTCTGTGGCTGGGAGGTTGCCGGTTCAAATCCCACGGCTGGCAGAGGAATCCTACTCCGCTGGGCCCCTGAGCAAGGCCCTGAACCCCAACTGCTCCAGGGGTGCTGTATAAATGGCTGACCCTGCGCTCTGACCCCCAGCTTCTCTCCCTGTCTGTGTGTCTCATGGAGAGCAAGCTGGGGTCTGTGAGGAGACAAATTCCTAATATGTTGTATAGGGCCAATAAAGTGATCTTATCTTATCTTATGGGGCACGGTGTCTATCCACAGCTCCTCGCCCCTCTCTCTCGCTGAGTGATCGTTCCCCCTTGTTCCCTGTGTTCCAGGTAAGAGCAAGGAGGCCGAGATCAAGAGGATAAACAAGGAGCTGGCCAACATCCGCTCCAAGTTCAAAGGTAAGCGTCGTTCCCGAGGCCGCGCGGCGTGGGGGTCTGGGCGCGGGTATCGAGCCGCCCTCCGGAGGGGATCTGGGGCGCTGGCGACCCGCTGGGGGAGAGCCCCTGCTCACGCGGGGGGCAGGAGAGCCGGAGGAGAGGCCAGGGGTGTTAAGTCAGCACTTCTGACAGGAAATGGTTGCAAGAGGAATACAGCTTGTCAGCAGAAGGCAGCTCTTCCCCTGCGTTCCCAGGAATTTCCTGGAGAGCCCGGCTCCTGCGTTACGGGGTGAGCCGGGGTCACAGGCCTGCTGGAGGGGAGTCAAACCAGTTCGGCCCGCTTTTCCGACACTTCCCAGCTTGTTAATATTGTGGGTTTTTTAAAGGGAACCAAAGTCATTTGACGTGTATGTTTCCGCTAGAGCAAAACAAAGAACCTGTTCGCACCCGCCTGCCTGGCCGGTCAGCTCCCTGGGTCGAGGGATGCAGCCTGGTCCAGTTCGAAGTGTTCTTGCTGCTCACAGAGGAGCAGCTCGCTGTCCCGTGGTGAAGTGGCCAGTGTGCCTGTGCTGAAATGAGAGTCCTGATTAAGGTGTAAATCCAGGGGCCTTACTGGGAGGGGTGTTCTGGAAACGGGAATCCTGCAGCCACTGCCTCCCCCCCGGAGAGCCCTGAACACTGCAGGACTCCCCCCCTCCCCCGGAGAGCCCTGAACACTCCTGCGGGACTCTTCCCCTCCCCCCCGGAGGGCCCTGAACACTCCTGCAGGACTCCTCCCCTCCCCCCCTGGAGAGCCCTGAACACTCCTGCGGGACTCCTCCCCTCCCCCCCTGGAGAGCCCTGAACACTCCTGCAGGACTCTTCCCCTCCCCCCCTGGAGAGCCCTGAACACTCCTGCAGGACTCCTCCCCTCCCCCCCTGGAGAGTCCTGAACACTCCTGCGGGACTCCTCCCCCACCCCCACCCCCCCGGAGAGCCCTGAACACTCCTGCCGGACTCCTCCCCTCCCCCCCTGGAGAGCCCTGAACACTCCTGCGGGACTCCTCCCCTCCCCCCCTGGAGAGCCCTGAACACTCCTGCGGGACTCCTCCCCTCCCCCCCTGGAGAGCCCTGAACACTCCTGCGGGACTCTTCCCCTCCCCCCCTGGAGAGCCCTGAACACTCCTGCGGGACTCCTCCCCTCCCCCCCTGGAGAGCCCTGAACACTCCTGCGGGACTCTTCCCCTCCCCCCCTGGAGAGCCCTGAACACTCCTGCGGGACTCTTCCCCTCCCCCCCTGGAGAGCCCTGAACACTCCTGCGGGACTCTTCCCCTCCCCCCCTGGAGAGCCCTGAACACTCCTGCGGGACTCCTCCCCCACCCCCACCCCCCCGGAGAGCCCTGAACACTCCTGTGGGACTCTCCCCTCCCCCCCTGGAGAGCCCTGAACACTCCTGCAGGACTCCCCCCTCCCCCCCTGGAGAGCCCTGAACACTCCTGCAGGACTCCCCCCTCCCCCCCCGGAGAGCCCTGAACACTCCTGCGGGACTCCCCCCTCCCCCCCTGGAGAGCCCTGAACACTCCTGCGGGACTCCCCCCTCCCCCCCCGGAGAGACCTGAACACTCCTGCGGGACTCTCCCCTCCCCCCACCGGAGAGCCCTGAACACCCCTGGACTCCTGCACTCCTCTGAACAGTGCTGTGAGCCTGTGGCCACACGCTGCCCAGCAGGAGAGCTGTGATTCCCTCGGTGTGCCGACTTGTCATCACGCCACCAGCGCGGTCGCTCGAGAGGGAGACCTCCTTGAATCGCAGCCATTCCTTCCTTCCTTTGTTTCCGCAAACCCCTGCTAATCCTCGTTCTGCACAGCTCCAGATCCCTCTCACGGGGCGCCAGTGGGAGCGCTGCGCGTGTGAATGTGTGTGCGTGTGGGGGAGGCTGTGTGCCGGCCTGTCTCGGCTCTCTCTCCTGGATATCTGGGAGCGTTGGCAGTGTCTCTGACCCTTCCTCACGCCTGACTGGGGGTCCTGTCTGCACCAGTAAACGAAGCAGAGACCCTGGGGTCTTTTTGACACCGTCTTAATGTTGCTGAAATGCGTTTGAGTTTGTTGAAGCCACTTAGTGTCTTTTTGGGAGAGAGGCAGAGGTTTCACTCGCCTCACTCTCTGAGGACAGGGGTACGACGCTGCGGCCCAGTTTGATGAAACTTGTCCAGTGCAGAACAGTGTGTCTTACAGAGGAGCACAAGAATACTGTTTCCTCAAATCACGTTTTGAGGCCTTAAAGTATTCCTGAATCAACTGGCATGGTGCCCAGACATTGCCACACACCACATTCACTGTTCTAGTTTTTCCCCCATCTGTTAAAGTTGGCAAATAAATAGTAACTGTGCATTCAACTGTGCAGGAATGTCATGTTAAGGGTTGTACCCTGCAGAGGTTGTTACCTGCTTTTCACTTGGAGATTCTGTGGAACGTGCAGTTTGACCAGGGCTGCCCAAACTTTCACATCCGACTGTGTGAGCAGGCCTTTCAGTGCAGCTGTGACTTCTGTCTGCGTGTGAGAAATGTGGACTGGGCCCCCCGCGGGTCAGGAAACAGCCCCGCTGGCCTTGACCCGAGCCTCATCCTGCAGGGCTATGCGTGTGTCCGCAGGAGCCGATAGCAGCCCGGCGCAGACGGGGGGCCCTGGGCCTCTCCGCTTTTCGCGGGTTTGGAAAAGCCAGGAGGGCTCCGTTTCAGTCCCCCGTCTCTCGTGTCTTGTGAACTGGTCTCAGGTTGATCCTCGGGGCTCTGGATGGGTCTCGTTGAGACCGACGGGGTCTCCGAGCTGGTTGAAGTGTCATGGCCTCAGCTTCAGTAACCCAGGGCAGCCTGTTTTTAAACTGTGTCCGTGTGGCAGCTGGCTGTTGACTCGGGTGTGTGCACAAGCCCACGGCTCTGCAGGTCCAGCGCGCAGCCTGGTCCTCAGCTCTTCCAGACCCGTGCTGACCAAAGAGTGGCGCTGTGCTGCCGGCCAGGGTGGGGAAGTGCTCGCTCAGAGCTCGTCCCTGCTGTTGTTGCAACATGGTGGTAGAGAGAAACCCGCTGAGCTCAGCTTCCTGTCTGCTCTGCTGACCTGGCTTTTGTGCGAGTGCGTGGAGCCCTTACTATCTCCCCTGTCTTCCTGTTGTTCCTTAATTCCCTGCTGTCACGTGAGCTTCTCCTTTTCACCCCTCTTTCCCGAGTTGCTCGTGTTCCTGCCATTGAGAGCCGAGCCTACGGGGTTTCTTGGGAGTTGGCTGGGGGGACAGAATTAGGCGTCGCACGCAGCTGTAACAGGATGTCCACAGGAGCCCCGGAGTGCAACGCTGATTGCACTCCCCTCTGACCACTGCTCAGCGCTGGTGGGTCATTGAGTCAGCGGTGGGGGGGCGCAGCTTCTCCCAGGGCACTGGCGCGGGAGAGAGGGGGTACAAGTCACTGTGGCCACAGCCTCTGCTCCGGGTGTGAGGAGGGGGACGGAGACACAGCGCTGGCCACAGGGGCTTTTGACCATGATATTCTCTTCATGCCCTGAGGCAGGAGCAGCTCATTTATCAGGACGGTAACTGCAGGTGCCAAACGCTCTTATCCAAAGCGACCTCATGTTTGTAGCCTTTCAAACAACTGGGCTTGTGAGCACGTGCTCACCACAGCTGTGGCCCAGCTGGGATCTGAACCTCAGGCCTCCTGGGTCTGACCCCTGACCTCTGACCCACTCCTCTGAGCCACTCTCTTCCCTGTCTGTTTGCGGGTCTTCCTTCGGCTCTGGACATTCGTTACTGGAGCTCGTTAAGAGTCTGGGTTGGCTGGGTTGTAATGTCCGTTGCTGTGAAAGCAGCGCCCTGCCCAAGGGTACAGCAGTATCTCTGAGCCCTGACCCCTCTGTGGGCTGGGTGCTGCAGGCTGTCCCTGGGAACAGGTGGGGGCGGGGGTGGTGTCCACCCTTCACGCCCACACCGGTCTGTCTCTGTTCGCCGGGCAGGGGACAAGGCTCTGGACGGCTACAGCAAGAAGAAGTACGTCTGCAAGCTGCTCTTCATCTTCCTGCTGGGCCACGACATCGACTTCGGCCACATGGAGGCCGTCAACCTGCTGAGCTCCAACAAGTACACCGAGAAGCAGATCGTGAGTTCCCTGCGCCATCCCTGTGTCTCTCAACGAAACGTCCGCTCCGCTGCGGGTGTTGTCAGTGACCACGGGGAGTGACTCAGCCCCTCTCTCTCTCCCTCCTGTAACAACCCGCCTCAACGTGATGATTAAGATCCAGGCCCCTGGAGGGCGGGGTGACTCAGTGCTGCTGTGTCTGATCGCGCTCCTGTTTTCCTTTGCTGTTGTCCCGAAGTCCTCCCTGCCTCGGTTATTGTCCCTTCCTCACTTACCCCCCCCCCCCGATTTCCGCCCTCTCTCCTTCTGCTGCCAGGAGCGCGGGCCGGCGCGTTCGTCTTCAATCAGCTGAACCTTGCTCTAGGGTCGCGTTCAGGTGCGGGAGATCTCATCAGCAAAAGCAGTAAACTAATGAGTCAGCACAGCCGGGTGCGATAAAAGTTGTTCGTGGAGGCAAAGGTCCGACTCGCTGCCTGCTGCTGCTGCTTCTCCCCAGGGGTACCTCTTCATCTCGGTGCTGGTGAACTCCAACAGCGAGCTCATCCGGCTCATCAACAACGCCATCAAGAACGACCTGTCCAGCCGCAACCCCACCTTCATGAACCTGGCCCTGCACTGCATCGCCAACGTGGGCAGCCGGGAGATGGCCGAGGCCTTCGCCGCCGACATCCCCCGCATCCTGGTGGCCGGGTGAGCGCGGGGGGGGTGGGGGGGGCTGGCGTGGGGCGCCCCAGTGTGGTCTTGCCCTCTTCAAACGAGAGACAACGCCAAAGAGGGTGTCAAAATGTCCCGTGGAGGTCTGGGAGGTGTGTGCAGGAGTTTCTCCTGGAGTGTAGGACTGTAGGAACTGTCCAAGGGGGGGTATTTTTTGAATGCCGAGTTCTGGCAGTTCGCCGGCTGGCTAGCAGAGGCTGCTGGGATAGGGCTGGCTGTCTGTGTGGCCGTGGCGTCTGTGTGACGGCCCTGTGTGGCTGTTCGGTGTCCCGCAGAGACACGATGGACAGCGTGAAGCAGAGCGCCGCCCTCTGCCTGCTGAGGCTGAACCGCACCTCCCCGGACCTGGTGCCCATGGGCGAGTGGACCTCCAGAGTGGTGCACCTGCTCAACGACCAGCACCTGGTACAGCTCACCTGGGGGACGGGGAGGGAGAGGAGAGGGGGTGCAGCTCACTTTGGGGACAGGGAGGGAGAGAGGAGGGGGTACAGCTCACCTGGGGGACGGGGAGGGAGAGAGGAGGGGGTACAGCTCACCTGGGGGACGGGGAGGGAGAGAGGAGGGGGTACAGCTCACCTGGGGGACGGGGAGGGAGAGAGGAGGGGGTACAGCTCACCTGGGAGACGGGGAGGGAGAGAGGAGGGGGTACAGCTCACCCGGGGGATGGGGAGGGAGAGAGGAGGGGGTACAGCTCACCTGGGGGACGGGGAGGGAGAGGAGAGGGGGTACAGCTCACCTCGGGGATGGGGAGGGAGAGAGGAGGGGGTACAGCTCACCTGGGGGAGGGAGAGAGGAGAGGGGGTACAGCTCACCTGGGAGACGGGGAGGGAGAGAGGAGGGGGGGTACAGCTCACCTGGGAGACGGGGAGGGAGAGAGGAGGGGGGGTACAGCTCACCTGGGAGACGGGGAGGGAGAGAGGAGGGGGGGTACAGCTCACCTGGGAGACGGGGAGGGAGAGAGGAGGGGGGGGTACAGCTCACCTGGGAGACGGGGAGGGAGAGAGGAGGGGGGGTACAGCTCACCTGGGAGACGGGGAGGGAGAGGAGAGGGGGTACAGCTCACCTGGGAGACGGGGAGGGAGAGGAGAGGGGGTACAGCTCACCTGGGAGACGGGGAGGGAGAGGAGAGGGGGTACAGCTCACCTGGGGGACAGGGAGGGAGAGAGGAGGGGGTTTGTGTTACCTGGGTTTGTGAGGTTATATATTACAGCTCTACAGCTCCTCTGGGATAGGGAGTGTACGGAGTGCACATCTTAATTGGGGAGTGCGTATTCTGTCTGACACATGATAAACACTGAAACAGGCAGACGTTCCCTCTCGTCTGACCCTCTCGTTCCCTCTGCGTTCGCAGGGCGTGGTCACGGCGGCCACCAGTCTGATCACCACGCTGGCGCAGAAGAACCCGGAGGAGTTCAAGACCTCGGTGTCGCTGGCGGTGGCCAGGCTGAGCAGGGTACGGTCCGGACACCGGGGGCGGGGGGGGCGTCTGCGGGCCTCGAGCCTGGGGCCGGCACGGGTGCAACTCGCCCCGTGTCCATCGCGGGTGTGTGCAGTTGCCCCCGGGGAGTCCTTGTGCTGTCGAGGTCTGGCGTGATACCCTGGTGCCAGGCAGGAGCCGCAGAGACGCTGTGGTTGCCAGGAATGTGGCCCGGGGGGGGGGGGGCTCGTTGCAGAGGGCCGGCCTTGGGTGAGGCGGTGGTCCCGGCTTCGCGCCAGGACCTGTGGGTGGGAATCCCGGCGCCCCGTGGCGGCAGCTGGGCCGATGGGGGTGAGCTCTTCCCGCTGAGCCTGTGTGAGATCGTCCTGTTCCCTCCTCTCCCAGATCGTGACCTCGGCCTCCACTGACCTCCAGGACTACACCTACTACTTCGTCCCGGCGCCCTGGCTGTCGGTGAAGCTGCTGCGCCTGCTGCAGTGCTACCCTCCTCCAGGTACGGCGCCGGCGTTGCCCCTGGGGGGGCCGGGCACCTCCCTGCGGCAGTGCCCCTCCCTCGGAGAGACCCCGCGGTCTCTCTCTCTCGCCCCCCCCCCTCTCGATCATTCGCTTTCTCTGACTCTGACCTGGACGTTTTCATTCTTACTCTGCTGAACCCCCAACTCCTCGTTCACTCGCTGTCTTTCCTTCTTTTTGGCTGGTGTGTCTCTCCGTGTCCCTGTCTGCGCGTGTCCTGGTCTCTCCGACTGCGCCGCTGGCTCTCTCCGCCCACGCCCCGCCCGCCCCCCCCGCAGAGGACGCGGCGATCCGCGGCCGTCTGACGGAGTGCCTGGAGACCATCCTGAACAAGGCCCAGGAGCCGCCCAAGTCCAAGAAGGTCCAGCACTCCAACGCCAAGAACGCCGTGCTGTTCGAGGCCATCAGCCTGATCATCCACCACGACAGGTCGGGCTCGGCCCCGTCATTTATTTGACTGCCTTTTAAGATTAAGTCATTTAGAAGCTTGGCAGGTCGGTTTATTTGAAGGGACTTGTCTATTTTGCATGTCTGGCTCATAACTGGCGCTGCAGAGTGCGCCCCCTGGAGGCGACAGAGGAAATGACCACAGCTGTGACTTGAGGTGGGAGGGCGGTTTTGTTGAGCTGTGGGAGGACCGAGCCAGACATGACCTAGTGCCCGCGGCCGTGGCGCCGTCTCCTGCCGGGTCTCTGTCCGGGCGTTAACGGGCCGTTTCTTCCTCGTGCGGCAGCGAGCCCAACCTGCTGGTCAGGGCCTGTAACCAGCTGGGCCAGTTCCTGCAGCACCGGGAGACCAACCTGCGGTACCTGGCGCTGGAGAGCATGTGCACGCTGGCCAGCTCCGAGTTCTCCCACGAGGCCGTGAAGACGCACATCGAGACCGTCATCAACGCGCTGAAGGTGCGTCCGGGGCCGGCTCGCGCCTGGGCGGTCCCTCCGACACACAGGGCTCCGGTGACCTGGATCCCTGGTCCAGCTGTAACGGAGCAGATAATAATAATAATAATTGCTTACACTTATATAGCGCTTTTCTGGACACTCCACTCAAAGCGCTTTACAGGTAATGGGGACTCCCCTCCTCCACCACCAGTGTGCAGCCCCACCTGGATGATGCGACGGCAGCCATAGTGCGCCAGAACGCTCACCACACATCAGCTATCAGTGGGGAGGAGAGCAGAGTAATGTAGCCAATTCATAGAGGGGGATTATTAGGAGGCCATGATTAGTAAGGGCCAATGGGAAATGTGGCCAGGACACCGGGGTTACACCCCTACTCTTTTCGAGAAGCGCCCTGGGATTTTTAATGACCACAGAGAGTCAGGACCTCGGTTTTACGTCTCATCCGAAGGACGGCGCCTGTTTACAGTATAGTGTCCCCGTCACTATACTGGGGCATTAGGACCCACATGGACCGCAGGGTGAGCGCCCCCTACTGGCCGATGTGTTACTGTGCCCTGTCCGGGTGCGGCGCTGGTCACCTGGCAGCAGGCTGGTCGGGGCTGGGCTGGCCGTGGGTCTCTGTATTCAGAGCCGGGGGCCTGTGCCGGTGTGGCCCAGGGGGCACGGCGGAGGTCCCAGGTCAAGGGCCGAGAAGGTCACGGCCCAGCCGCCTGTAAGTCGTGAGCAGAGGGGTTTGGTGTGGTTCAGTTAAGCCTCAGCTGGACGGTCCAGTCTGGTCTGTGTCTGCAGGCTCTCGGCTGTTGGTGGTGTAAGGAAATGTGCTGATCTGTGTCCAGGGGTAACCCCGGGAAGTACCCTCCCCCCCCTTAGACCTCGGACTCGACAGAGGCTCTCCTGCTCGCCCCAGCTAGCCGGCAGTAACGCGCGTGTGTGTGTGTCCATCTCCCGCAGACGGAGAGGGACGTGAGTGTGAGGCAGAGGGCGGTGGACCTGCTCTACGCCATGTGCGACCGCAGCAACGCGCAGCAGATCGTGGCCGAGATGCTGAACTACCTGGAGACGGCGGACTACTCCATCAGAGAGGAGATTGTGAGTGCGACCGGTCCTGCAGGACAGCGCAGCGGGTGGTCCGGGTGATCATCAGTGCCTTCCTGGTCCAGTAATGACTTGACTGTGGCGGTCTTTTACACCTGTCTCAAGACCACTAGGGCTGTGGCCCTCAGGACACCTGAGCCAGAATTATTATATTAATAATGATATAATTCCTTACACTTATGTAGCGCTTTCCTGCCCCCTCCCCTCAGAGCTCTGTACAGGTCATGGGGATCCCCTCCACCCCCACCAGTGTGCAGCCCCACCTGGATGATGCTCCAGTCCTCTCACACACACCAGCTCTCAGTGGAGAGGAGAGCAGAGTGATGAAGCCAGTTCAGAGATGGGGGTTATTAGGAGGCCATGATTGGTAAAGACCAGGGGGAATGTGACCAGGACACCGGGGTTACACCCCTACTCTTCTCGAGAGACACCCTGGGATTTTTAATGACCACAGAGAGTCAGGACCTCGGTTTTATATCTCATCCGAAGGACGACGCTTTTTTTACAGTACAGTGTCCCCGTCACTTTACTGGGGCATTAGAACCCACACTGCAGTGTGAGCGCCCCCTACGGGCCCCACTAACACCTCTTCCAGCAGCAGCCTCAGCTTTCCCAGGAGTCTCCCATCCAGGCACTGACCAGGCTCACACCTGCTGAGCTCCAGTGGGGCTGCCAGCTGGGAGCTGCAGCTTGTTTCAGTCAGGGAGGAGAGGTTTAGAAGCTGAATGTAGAGAAAATCTAAACTGGGACCAGTTCCTCGTAGTCTGGCTCATAAGCTGGCCTCTGTTAGCTCGCCTGTTCTCCTGTGTGCGTCTCGTTTGCCTGGAGCGCGTCTCGATCCTCTCCGTCAATCCCCAGGTGCTGAAGGTGGCCATCCTGGCCGAGAAGTACGCGGTGGACTACACCTGGTACGTGGACACCATCCTCAACCTCATCCGCATCGCCGGCGACTACGTGAGCGAGGAGGTGTGGTACCGCGTCATCCAGATCGTCATCAACCGCGACGACGTGCAGGGCTACGCCGCCAAGACCGTCTTCGAGGTGAGGGGGCCCCCAGAGTCACGCAGGGCCGTTCCTGGTCAAGGGGGGCGCGAGATTACAAGACATTGAGGGTCAAACACGCAAGTAAAATGAAAAAGAATGAAACAGCTGCAGCAAACCTGCTGTTTCAAACGTTAATAGTAATTCATTATTCGTCCACTAGAGGGGGGTGTTCAATCTGGCTCATGTCCCTGATGTCTACCTGCCGTCTGTTCTCGCTGGCGAAGGCTACAGCACAATTGAGACTTCGCATTATACCGCCATTACAAGCTTAAAACTGGACTGGTGGCTTACTGCTGGAGCTAACGACCGCGGAGAACGTGAAACTGTTAGAGCAGATTAATGAAATATATAATAATAAACTTAATTTTATATAGCGCCTTTAAAGTTGGTTTCTCAAAGCGCTTTACAGGATGAACAATAAATATGAAGAATACAACAATAAATAAGAAGAATACACAAGGTGCTGAAATGCATGTATGTATACATAACGTCAAATATATTGTGTGAGTGAGTGTGTCGAGGGTGTTTGCATTGTTTTCTCAGTGGGGGGGTGCAAGTTCAAACCTAGACAAACGGGGGGGCATGTTAAAAAGGTTGAACACCCCTGATCTAGAGGACAATCGAGAGGGAAATGAGGAGTGTTCTTACAAGAGACTAGCTAGAATGTAATCGCCATCTTTAAAGCTTTTCGTTCTTTTATGTTGAGGATTTGTATTTATTTTTTGCTCTACCCAAGCCATGTTAATTTCCAGTTCAGATTAAGTTGTTTTTGATCAAATTATTTTTTGGAAATGCTCTGACTTCATCAGAGCTGTTGCGTGCGCGTCTTCAGATCCGCTCTGGTTCCCTGTCGGGTGCCCTGAGCCTGCTGTCTCTCACCGGTCTCCCTGGGCCGGCAGGTTCCTGGTGTCCCTGTATCGATTCTGTTATCAGTCCCCTGCTGGCCCCGCTGGGCGCTGATGTGTCTCCCTTTGGCAGGAGAACAGCTCCTCTGTGGGGACAGGAGTTTCAGACCCCAGAACTGCTTCTTATATATATGTATATAGGCACGCCGTCTCTGGCTGTGACTCGGGTTGTTGTTTCCTGCGTCACTTTAAAAATCTACAGCTTTCACGTGTGAGACCACACGCCAGACCCCATCCCTTCTCCAGCCGAATTCCAGAACTTTGTTTCCCACGTCAAATCCATAGGTCGTTCCTCTGCAGTTCCGAGCGCTGGTTTTCGTGGGAGCACGCCCTCATGTACGGGCGGCTCTGCGTGTCCCTCGCATCGATCGAAGCCCGCCGGCCCCGCTGTCCGGTTCTGAACGGCGGCTCACCTGTCTGGGTCACGTCTCCTTCCCCAACAGGCTCTTCAGGCGCCTGCGTGCCACGAGAACCTGGTGAAGGTCGGGGGGTACATCCTGGGCGAGTTCGGGAACCTGATTGCTGGGGATCCCAGATCGAGGTAAGAGGCTGTGGAGAACAGAGCCTGGTGCAGGCAGCCGGTCTCGCTGGGTGGGCTTGTCGGGCCCCGGAGCTCAGCCGGTACCGCTCGGTGCTCGGTGTTCACGGAGACGCTCCTGGTGCGCTGTGGCTTATTGCCAGTGCTCGGAGTGTCCTAACCCAGGCGGTTTGAGGACTCTCTAAGGGACGGGGGAGGTGCTTCAGTGTTGGCTAGTAACGTGGCTCTCAGCACAGTGTTCCTGCTCCACCCCTGCAGCCCCCTGGTCCAGTTCAACCTGCTGCACTCCAAGTTCCACCTGTGCAGCGTGCCCACGCGCGCCCTGCTGCTCTCCACCTACATCAAGTTCGTCAACCTGTTCCCCGAGATCAAGGGCACCATCCAGGACGTCCTGCGCAGCGACAGCCAGCTGAAGAACGCCGACGTGGAGCTGCAGCAGAGGGCCGTGGAGTACCTGCGGCTGAGCTGCATCGCCAGCACCGACATACTGGTACACAGGGGGCAGGGGGGTGGGACACCTGTCTGACCAGGAGGGGGGGGGTGGGACACCTGTGTGACCCAGGGGGCAGGGGCAGGACAGACTGGGGAAGAGTAGAGGTGCTGGGATGGTGGTGGGGGGTTATCGATGCTGATCAGGGCAGAGCAGAGAGAAGTAGATGAGACTGGTCAAAGGTGAGGGACTTGACTTGGATACTGGTGCAGCGCCAGTCCGGACTGGGAGAAGAGGAGGCACAGAGCGATGCTGGTCTGTTCAAGGACAGACGGGTGACTCTCTCCCTGTCTGCGTGTGTGCGCCCCAGGCCACGGTGCTGGAGGAGATGCCCCCCTTCCCCGAGAGGGAGTCCTCCATCCTGGCCAAGCTGAAGCGGAAGAAGGGCCCGGGGATGCTCCCGGACATCGAGGACGGCCGGAAGGAACGGAACGCCGACGTCAACGGGGGCGCCGAGCCGGTGCACGTCAGCACCAATTCCAAGGTACAGCCGCTCTCGGGGGCGCTGGAGAGCCGCCCCCAGAGACCCCTCGGGCAGGACCCGGCCGCGCGTGATGACGGCGGTGGCTGGGGCCGCCAGCGGGGGGCGCTGCTCGGTCTCCTGTTCCCCGAGGTCCCCGGTGCTGCTTGTTTCACCGCTGTCTCTCCTCTCGTTCTCCTCCGGCTGGCAGAGCTCCCCCCCCTCCTTACCCAGCGGCCACCTGGCGCAGTCGCTGCCCTCCGCCCGCCGGCCGCGCCCCCCTGCCAGCGCCCCGCTGCTGCCTCCTCGTGGCCCTCTGCCCCCCGGCGGCCCCGGAGCGCCCCTCTTCCAGGTCCCCTGCGCCTGTGTGCTGTGCTGTGCTCCTCCCGGGACGCATGCGCTGTCTCCTTGCCCGTTTGTCCCAGAATTCCCGCAGGACCTGTGCCAGCAGCAGACACAAGTTCATCGATTTATAATCAGATTCTTGTTTTAGCGTCCCGAACAAATTGAATTCTAGGAGCATTCTTAACTGGGGTGTAGGAATAATTGTGACCTTTTTCCAGACGCCTCTAGTGAAAGGGTTGTCTCAGTCACAGGGTTTGGGCGAATGGGACACCTAATGCTGCTCGCCTGAGATTAACTTACCTGGGTTGCACATCTCTACTGAGTGCAGTACTGCACAGCTGTTGCTGGATTTGATGACGTACGTGTATGTTCAAGCATGGGGTGCATGTTGAGAAGAGCTTGAGCTGTTGAACTAAGACTGTGGTCAAGTTCACCCTGCTGCTCAGGACGAAAAGCAGACGAGCAGTTGGTCACAGAATCTTTTGGGAACTCTCTTCCTTAAACACTCTGAAGCCTGAAGCCTGAAGTGGCGAGTTCCTTTGTTGCTCTGCCGGTCAAGGTGCTTGTCCAGAGCTAGTACTGAGCACTGCTGCATGTACACTGGCCTGTGTGTCAAGAGTTCTTCTGGGCACAGGGGAGAGAACAATTATAGGAAGTATTTGTAGGATGAAGTATTCTAAAGCATGGATTGCTGCAGCTTCAGCGTTTCCCTGTGGAGGAAAGGACCGAGGGGCAGCCCCAGTGTGGAGGTGTGGGCCTGACTGTAACACGGTCTCCTCTCCCTCCGCTGCAGTCCAACTCCTCCCCCTCCGCTGACCTGCTGGGGCTTGGCAGCGCCCCCACTCTCAACTCTGCACCCCCGCCCGCCGCAGGGGGCAGCCTGCTGGTGGACGTCTTCTCCGAGAACAGCACCAGCCTGCCCATGATGCCCCCCGCCGACGAGAACTTCTCTAGGTGAGACGGGGGGAGGGAGGGGCAGGTGGGGGGGGAGACATGGTGGTTCCCAGCAGGCGGGTGGTCCAGGCTGATCAGGGTGGCATGTAGGTTCCTGTAGCCTCGCAGTGCCTGAGCCTGGGTCCCAGCCTGAGGAGCCTGTCTGGGTGGAGTTTGCATGTTCTCCCCAGGTTTGTGTGGGCCCGCTCGTCCCCGTCTCGTCCAGCGGCATGCGGGAACCCCCTCCTTCTCTGAGGCCTTCTCCGTCTCTCTCCGCAGGTTCGTGTGCAAGAACAACGGGGTTCTGTTCGAAAACCAGCTGCTGCAGATCGGGCTGAAGTCCGAATTCCGGCAGAACCTGGGTGAGCCGGGCCTCGTGGCTGGGGCGTGACTCTATGAGGAGACCAGCAGGGTCGTGCCGGGGCTCCCTCTCCTTGGCACGTGGAGCTTTAGTTGGAAAGATCAATCTAGACTAAAAAAAGATGGTTCTTTGCAGAAAGCACCTCGATGCCAAACGTTCTGCCTTGGCGCTGCTGTGCCCCAGCCCTGCTGGTGCCTGTAAGAGGCCCTGCGGTCTGCTGTGCTCTTGGCTTGGTTCCTTCATTGGAGTCTTCCCTCTCCTCCAGGGCGCATGTACGTCTTCTATGGAAACAAGACCTCCACGCAGTTCCTGAGCTTCTCCTCCTCGGTGCTCTGCCAGGACAGCCTGAAGTCTGATATCCTTCCCTGCGCTGGCGCGGGCTCGTGAGCAGAGGGCGCCCTTGTCTATGGGCAGGGACAGCGCTGCTCGGTGATCCCTGCCTTAATAAACTAGACCCTTCCTGCTGGTGTGAATGACAAATATATATCGTACTTTTCTGCTGTGCCAGAGATAATTGGGCCATGTATACCCGTGAGATCCATGAAATATCCATGTAGAGAAGTCAGGACCGACTGGTGACTAAACCCCCTCACTCCAGAAGAAGGATGAGGGTGGCTACATGGACCGGTAGCGGATACTGAGGCACAGATGAGAAAGTCTGGAGCGGGGAATGGCCGTTCATCCGCGCCCGGATGTGATGGGATCAGGTCTCGGAGAAAGAGGCCTGTAACCTCTGGCAGGTAACTGGGAAACGAGGCCCGGGTGCCCGCCCTTGCCCGCTGCAGGGGGCGCCAGGCGCTAAAGGTGTCGGGTTTCTCCTTGACCGGGTCCCACAGCTCAACGTCCACACGAAGCCGGTGGACCCCACCGTGGACGGAGGCGCCCAGGTGCAGCAGATCCTCAATATCGAGTGCGTGTCCGACTTCATGGAGGCTCCCGTCCTCAACATCCAGTTCAGGTGAGGCCTGCTGCTCCGGCGGGCCCTCTCCTGGTGGCACAGGAGGGCTTACAGGTGCCACCGCGATGCACAGGGGTGCCAAGTCTTCTGATCGCCTGTGTCTTATATAGTACTCCACGACACTCCAGGGAAACGTTTTGCTTTTTGAAAACAAGGGCATCAGCCTGGAGGTGGAAGTTATTTACGTGCGGAGTGCAGCCCGTGTGTTGAGAGTCTGGGGAAGGGCTGTGCAGGCCGACCGGCCTCCTCCTCGCTGGTACCCGTGCTCGTTGATTTTGTGTGCTCTGCCCCAGCCTGCGAAGCCGGCGTTTAGCCCTGGCACTACTGCAGCCTGCTGTCACACCCTGTGAGAGCTGTGATTTAAAACCTCCTGTGTTTCTGTGTACCCTGGGCTTGACAAACTAGTTTATTGACCAGTGTTGTTGCAGTTTCTCCTTTAAGATCATTAATGCGAAGAGCAGGAGGCTGGAATTATTTGGGAAGTTTAGAAGGAACAAGATGCCTGTGGGCTCCCCCACCACCCCCACCCCGGGACGCTCGTGTTTCCAACCGGCTTGTGTCCTTCTTCCCAGATACGGTGGGACCCTTCAGAACATCGCTGTCAAGCTGCCCATCACTCTCAACAAGTTCTTCCAGCCCACAGAGATGACGTCTCAGGATTTCTTCCAGCGCTGGAAGCAGCTGAGCGCGTAAGAGGCCGCCCTGGGGAAGAGAGTCGGGCTCGGGGCCCGGGGGTGCCCCCTGTGTGCTCGTGCCCTGCACCCTGCACCCCGCTGTAGTGTTGAGTTGGGCAGTGATCAGCAGGGGTTCAGTCCGTAACTGGGGGCTGTTCTGTGTGAGCGGGGCTCTTTCAGGCCGCAGTGGAAGTGGTGCTGCACACAGGCCTGTTCTCTAAGCTGTTAACGGGCTGCGCTGCGCGTTTGTCGTGTTCTTGAAGCCTTCGGTGCTCCAGGGCGCTGTGTGAGCACCTCTTAGCGAGGAGCAGGGCGGCTAGTGTGGGCTGGGGGCATGTACCTCTGTCCTGTCTGCTGCTGGGCTGTGTGCTTCTGCACTGACCACCCCCTCTCTCTCTCTCTCTCTCTCTGGCAGCCCACAGCAGGAGGTGCAGAAGATTTTTAAAGCAAAGCATTCCATGGACACTGAGGTCACTAAAGCAAAGGTAAAGTCCGGACAAGAGTGGGAGGAAACCTGCAAGGAGAGTTTTGAACTTTCCCCGAACCCGTGCAAAAGCTTAGCAGCTATTACAGCGATTTCTTTTTTCCCCGCCCACCAAGTTGAGACACTAGGAGAGCATCGCTCTGGTGTCGGTGCAAGTGCAGGGTCTGGCGCTCTGTTATGCCTCCTTAACCTCAGACTGCTGCGGTTCTGAGCCCGTTGCCATTTTGCTGCCCTTGACAATCGGACTTGATGGGGAGCAGAAGAACATTGAAAATGTTAAATTAAGAGGTGGCTGTTCGGCCCATCTAGCTCGTGTGGTGAAGTCCTAACATCCGCGGTTCCTCCTGCCCTGGCTGGTTCTCTGTCGATGTGCTCACAGGAGCCCCTGCTGTCTGTGTGATCCTGCTCTTGGCTCGCGCCGCCCGGGCTGCGGCAGTGACTTGTCTCTGTGCCGTGACAGATCATTGGGTTTGGAGTGGCGCTGCTTGACCGCGTGGACCCCAACCCCTCCAACTTTGTGGGAGCTGGAGTCATCCACACCAAGACCACTCAGGTGGGCTGCCTGCTGAGACTGGAGCCCAACACGCAGGCGCAGGTGAGTCTGCGGTGCGCGGTATCGCGGCGGTCGCTGCCTCCGGGTCCAGGCAGGAGTTTTGTCGCTCGTTTTTTTTTGTTGTTGCAGGATTGTTTGTCGTTGTGTGCTGCAGTGTGGCCACTGTGGAAGTGGCCTTTGAGGCCCCGCGGCGTGTTTTAACGCGGAGCGAAGACGCGCAGGCGTGTGATGTGGGTTTTTCTGCTCTCTCCGCAGATGTACCGCCTGACGTTAAGAACGAGCAGGGACACCGTGTCACAGAGGCTTTGTGAACTGCTTTCTGATCAGTTTTAAACAGCCCCACATGCCACAGCCTACGGAGAGCCTCTGCAGTACCCTTCAGCTCCCAGTAACACCAGAGGGCCTTGCCCCATTAATAAAAGTCAGCCCGTACACCTGTGATTGAAATCTTCAGCTCTGTCCGCCCAGTCCCCCTCCTCTTCCTCTTCTGTTTCCATTGAAAATTGAAATGCTTCAATGTACAGTGTAAATTTTTGTTATTTTTTTTTACATATATAAATATATAAAATATCTTCTGGCACTTAGCTTTACTAATTTACCATTCTGCTCCTTTTTGGCTTTTGCATATGACCACGAGCCTGAAACCGACAGTTTCGACAGTGGGGCTCGTGGCGAACTCGCGATTGCCAGTGGCCTTGCGCGGCTCTCCTGCCTGGGGGTGCTGGAGTCCTGTAGGAGGAACGGCTGTGCGGGCAGGACGAGCCCCCCCCACCCTGTCGCAGGGACCACACTGACCCACGTGCCTTGAAGAAACGCCCAGGCGTCGGCCCGCCAGCCTCTCGGGAACTGAACTCTGGCCCGAGGCCTCCCCGGCGTCTCTCCCTCGAAGCTCGGAGAGCGTCGGTTTAGGCCGATCCTCTGAGCTCTGAGCTGCGGGACCCTGGTGTGCAGCCCGGACACGATAGTGCAGAGCAGCACTCGGGCAGCGTGACTGGACTTACTCTGTGCTGACCAGTGCCTCACTGTGAAAACGACAAATGAAGCGACATTTCAACTGCTGCAGCTTCTGATCTGTTAAGACTCTGGTCGGATTTGTCTCGTCGTGACAAATGTGTGTAAAAACAAGTCTGAAGACATCAGGGCTTTGAGGGTGGGTAACGGAGAAAGGACTAGTCTGAGAGATTCTCTTTTTTTCAGCGTTTAGATGTTAGAATTGGCTTCTTTGAAACTAAATGCTGAGAAAGTTTTCTGAGGGGGTTAAACTACAGCATGTCTTTGTTCTCCAAACAGTTAATCATGAAAAGGGTAGTCTTAGGTTTTGTCCTGGAGGAGGGGGAACTTTTTTCTTGTAAATCATGGAAATTGGCCACTGTAGAGAGACAGACCCTGGCTGTTCAGCCTCAGGACTTTCCTGGGGGAAGGGACACAGTCGTGTTAATCTGGATAAGGTC
Source organism: Lepisosteus oculatus (assembly GCF_040954835.1). Classification (NCBI taxonomy): domain Eukaryota; kingdom Metazoa; phylum Chordata; class Actinopteri; order Semionotiformes; family Lepisosteidae; genus Lepisosteus; species Lepisosteus oculatus. The sequence goes on from NC_090716.1 coordinate 1,539,587, forward strand.
AGGTACTGTACTGAGTACTGAAACATTTCCCAGAAGCAGCTTCATGTATCATTTACTTGTAGGCGAGAGTGTGAAAATTGAACTGGAGGCACATGAGAAAAACCCTCGCTCAGTATAGCATAATCGTAGCCCCAGGACTGGGAGAGCTGGTTAACGACCCGCAGCAGTGGCAGTTCGTGGGTTAATGAGCCCTGCTGTTGCTTGGCCTTACCGAACAGCAATGTCACTGCCTTGCCTAAGTGTGCCTTTAGCTCAATATATATTTTTATCCTTTTTGATATATATTAAAATGCCTTGTCTTCTGCTTTGTCTCATGCCCCAGGTGCTGCCAATTAAATCTGAGAGTTTATCACTTTTACCCCGCCTCCTGGTCTCTTTTTCCCAGCATGCCCCCGGCTTCAGGCTCTGCTCACAGGGAGGAGCCAAGGAGCCACAGGGACGGCACGCACTCCCTCTGTGGTGACCTGCTCCATACTGCAGGGGCAGAGCAGACGCACACGTGTGTTTGAGTGACCGGGCAGTAGGAGGGAGTTTGGGGTGGCCTTCTTCTTCAGCGGCAGTCTTGGATGTTTTATGCAACACTGGGGGGGAGGGGGGACACTGTTGGGGTCTTGAAAGAGAAGACACTGTTGGCTGCTGGTTTAAAAGTTCGTAATTGTTCAGCAATAAACTCCTCATGCTCATAATGAGATGCAGCCATCTCGGGTTTACTTCAGTGTAAAGATTTAATTATACAACCGATATGCAGGTTATTGTATTTAAGCAGTTCTGAGTGAGTGTGGTTCATTACAATTACGTGCTCTTATTTCTGCAACTCATTTCACACACAGTTTCAGATCGCTCATCTCCTGTGATTGTTTTAAATTAGTGTGGAAGCTATATTTTTGTTACGTTGTGTAATAAGCAATTAGGCCAAGTAAATCAGAAATGCCCCAGAATCTTTGCAATTTTCATTAGCTTGCTGCTGAACTAATTGGTTACAGTGGTTTTGATTTTAAGAAGCGCGATTCTGCCCGCAGGGTATGGCACGGGCTGCTGCAGTGCCTCCGAGCTTCGGGCTTGGAGTCCCAGGCCGGAGCCCCTTAGAGGACAACTGCTGTGGTTCCTGGAACCGGATCGTGCTGAAGCCATCTTTCATTTCACACCCCTGAAAAACTCCGGAGAGCACCCTAGTTGTTTTAAGTGCACTTCCACGTTGCGTCCAGCAGAGGGCACATGGAAACGGTGGAACTGCATTTAAAACTGAGAACAGGCAGCAGCACATCTGCATGGTTCTTTCCAGGAAGTGGTAGTGGAAATGCGGAACAAGCTACCCAGTCAGTTGTGCACTAGATCCCACAAGTGGCAGCTACTTGGTTATTTTTCTAAAGCCACACTACCGATACGTTGTGCTCCAGATATTTTCCCCATGTTCTCCTGGTTGTGATCATGGTGCTCTCCGAGGTCACTGGTATGGAAACAAGCGTTCCCTCTGTTCTTCAAGCAACGCGCAGGAATGTGGCCACTGTAGAGTTGTCCTTCAAAGTCGGCGGTCTGGGCCCTGGGGGTAGAGGGGGGGGGGTGCGTGACCCCCTGGGGCCCTGCAGGTACGGAAGCCGAGCCCCGCGTGCTCCAGGAGAGGGCGCTGCTGAGCGGCTGGCTTCAGGTGCAGGTCTGCTCGGTGCAGGCGCACGCCCTCGGCACGGGCACGGACAGCGGCGCTGTGCCCCCCTCCTGGCACTGCAGCTCCAGCGGGGTCCTGCTGCCTTCCACAGGGGCGCAGCACCGACAGGACTGCAGGACGCTCAGCGTCGGCTCCCCCTCCAGCAGCGCCAACCTGGGGTGCACAGCGGGAGGGAGGAAGAGGCATTAACGTCTCTGAGCAGCCAGCAGTGCGTGTTCATGCTCCCTTGGCAGGGACGAGTTGGAAGAAATGTGCACTTAGAGTTGGTTCGTACGTGCAGTCAGGCTCAGAGGCGTTAAGATGCACCTTGTATATGGGGGATGGCCAACCCTGGTCACTGGCGGCTGCCCTCAGTCATCCGTTTATAAAGCCTTGTGACGCATCTCTGAGTCAGTTCTGTGGCTGATGGGTGCAGAGTCCATTTTCCAGCCTGCGTGGCTGTCAGTGGGGCTTTCAGCCTGAAGCAGTGATCTGGCTACTGACCTAACCTCCTGCTGCAGGGGTGGGCTGATCCAGTGACTGAATTAACCTCCTGCTGCACGGGTGGGCTGATCCAGTGACGGAATTAACCTCCTGCTGCAGGGGTGGGCTGATCCAGTGACGGAATTAACCTCCTGCTGCAGGGGTGGGCTGATCCAGTGACGGAATTAACCTCCTGCTGCAGGGGTGGGCTGATCCAGTGACTGAATTAACCTCCTGCTGCACGGGTGGGCTGATCCAGTGACTGAATTAACCTCCTGCTGCAGAGTGGGCTGATCCAGTGACTGAATTAACCTCCTGCTGCACGGGTGGGCTGATCCAGTGACTGAATTAACCTCCTGCTGCAGGGGTGGGCTGATCCAGTGACTGAATTAACCTCCTGCTGCAGGGGTGGGCTGATCCAGTGACTGAATTAACCTCCTGCTGCAGGGGTGGGCTGATCCAGTGACTGAATTAACCTCCTGCTGCACGGGTGGGCTGATCCAGTGACTGAATTAACCTCCTGCTGCAGGGGTGGGCTGATCCAGTGACTGAATTAACCTCCTGCTGCAGGGGTGGGCTGATCCAGTGACTGAATTAACCTCCTGCTGCACGGGTGGGCTGATCCAGTGACTGAATTAACCTCCTGCTGCAGGGGTGGGCTGATCCAGTGACTGAATTAACCTCCTGCTGCAGGGGTGGGCTGATCCAGTGACTGAATTAACCTCCTGCTGCAGGGGTGGGCTGATCCAGTGACTGAATTAACCTCCTGCTGCAGGGGTGGGCTGATCCAGTGACTGAATTAACCTCCTGCTGCAGGGGTGGGCTGATCCAGTGACTGAATTAACCTCCTGCTGCAGAGTGGGCTGATCCAGTGACTGAATTAACCTCCTGCTGCAGGGGTGGGCTGATCCAGTGACTGAATTAACCTCCTGCTGCAGGGGTGGGCTGATCCAGTGACTGAATTAACCTCCTGCTGCACGGGTGGGCTGATCCAGTGACTGAATTAACCTCCTGCTGCAGGGGTGGGCTGATCCAGTGACTGAATTAACCTCCTGCTGCAGGGGTGGGCTGATCCAGTGACTGAATTAACCTCCTGCTGCAGGGGTGGGCTGATCCAGTGACTGAATTAACCTCCTGCTGCAGGGGTGGGCTGATCCAGTGACTGAATTAACCTCCTGCTGCAGGGGTGGCCTGTCCCCTGTCCTCTGTCCTCTGCCAGTACTGAATACAAGGGTGTCGCTGTTCAGTGTGGGGAGGGCTCTCCAGGGCTGGCCCAACCCTGCTGATTAGTAGAGAGGTGTGACAAAGCACTGATGCAGTCCAGCTCACTTACCAGGAGGCAGAGCTGCAGCTGCCTTGACACAGTCCCACAGCGACTGTCGCAGTGCAGTTCGCCATCGAGATGGTCTGGTTAGTGTACACCAGCCTGCAGGTCTCTGATTCCGGAGCTGCAGCAAAAAAAAGCACATTTTGAAGACTCTGCTACTTCCCTGGAGTACATTGTGACCCTGGTTAAACCCCGGAGTACAGGTCTGACTCTGGTTAAACCCCGGAATACAGGTCTGACTCTGGTTAAACCCCTGGAATACAGGTCTGACTCTGGTTAAACCCCTGGAGTACAGGTCTGACTCTGGTTAAACCCCGGAGTACAGGTCTGACTCTGGTTAAACCCCGGAATACAGGTCTGACTCTGGTTAAACCCCCGGAGTACAGGTCTGACTCTGGTTAAACCCCCGGAGTACAGGTCTGACTCTGGTTAAACCCCCGGAGTACAGGTCTGACTCTGGTTAAACCCCGGAGTACAGGTCTGACTCTGGTTAAACCCCAGAGTACAGGTCTGACTCTGGTTAAACCCCTGGAGTACAGGTCTGACTCTGGTTAAACCCCGCAGTACAGGTCTGACTCTGGTTAAACCCCTGGAGTACAGGTCTGACTCTGGTTAAACCCCTGGAGTACAGGTCTGACTCTGGTTAAACCCCGGAGTACAGGTCTGACTCTGGTTAAACCCCGGGAGTACAGGTCTGACTCTGGTTAAACTCCTGGAGTACAGGTCTGACTCTGGTTAAACCCCTGGAGTACAGGTCTGACTCTGGTTGTATGTGAACAGAAGTTTCAGTCACAATTACACAAATGCTCTGGTTTTCCCACTGGAGAGGCGAGGATGGCAACACATGAGGACAGGTGAGCTCATGGAGACGGGACAGAAGTGTGAATCCAGTGAAGAGAGGAGGCCTTACCCAGTGCAGCAGGAGGAGGCACAGCCTCTGTGGCCTTCTGTCCCCTGGTGGGAGTCAGCTCCTGAGCCGCAGCAGTTGTGATTTCAAGGGTAGCTGTAATGGGAGGACTGGCTGTTGCACTGACAGATACTGGTCCTGTGATGGGAGGCACAACTGTTGTGTTGAGAGGCCAAAGTCCTGTGACGGGAGTCACAGCTGTTGTGTTGAGAGGCTGTGCTCCTGTGACGGGAGACACGGCTGTTGTGTTGAGAGGCCGGGGGGCTGTGATGGGAGACACGGTTGTTGTTTTGAGAGGCCGTGCTCCTGTCACGAGAGACACGGTTGTTGTGTTGAGAGGCTGGGCTGCTGTGACAGGAGACACAGCTGTTGTGCTGAGAGGTCGGGAGGCTGTGACGGGAGACACAGCTGTTGTGTTGAGAGGCTGGGCTCCTGTGACGGGAGACACGGTTGTTGTGTTGAGAGGCCGGGCTCCTGTGATGGGAGACACGGCTGTTGTGTAGAGAGGCCGGGAGGCTGTGACAGGAGACACGGTTGTTGTGTTGAGAGGCTGGGCTGCTGTGACAGGAGACACAGCTGTTGTGCTGAGAGGTCGGGAGGCTGTGACGGGAGACACGGCTGTTGTGTTGAGAGGCCAGGCTCCTGTGACGGGAGACACGGCTGTTGTGTTGAGAGGCCGGGGGGCTGTGATGGGAGACACGGTTGTTGTTTTGAGAGGCCGTGCTCCTGTCACGAGAGACACGGTTGTTGTGTTGAGAGGCTGGGCTGCTGTGACAGGAGACACAGCTGTTGTGCTGAGAGGTCGGGAGGCTGTGACGGGAGACACAGCTGTTGTGTTGAGAGGCTGGGCTCCTGTGACGGGAGACACGGTTGTTGTGTTGAGAGGCCGGGCTCCTGTGATGGGAGACACGGCTGTTGTGTAGAGAGGCCGGGAGGCTGTGACAGGAGACACGGTTGTTGTGTTGAGAGGCTGGGCTGCTGTGACAGGAGACACAGCTGTTGTGCTGAGAGGTCGGGAGGCTGTGACGGGAGACACGGCTGTTGTGTTGAGAGGCCAGGCTCCTGTGACGGGAGACACAGCTGTTGTGTTGAGAGGCTGGGTTCCTGTGACGGGAGACACGGTTGTTGTGTTGAGAGGCCGGGCTCCTGTGACGGGAGACACGGCTGTTGTGTTGAGAGGCTGGGCTCCTGTGACGGGAGACACAGTTGTTGTGTTGAGAGGCCGGGCTCCTGTGACGGGAGACACGGCTGTTGTGTTGAGAGGCTGTGCTCCTGTGACAGGAGACACAGCTGTTGTATTGAGAGGCCGGGAGGTTGTGATGGGAGACACGGCTGTTGTGTTGAGAGGCCGTGCTCCTGTGACGGGAGAGACAGCTGTTGTGTTGAGAGGCCAGGGGGCTGTGACGGGAGATATGGTTGTTGTGTTGAGAGGCCAGGCTCCTGTGACGGGAGACACAGCTGTTGTGTTGAGAGGCCGGGTTCCTGTGACAGGAGACACGGTTGTTGTGTTGAGAGGCTGGGCTGCTGTGACGGGAGACACGGCTGTTGTGTTGAGAGGTTGGGCTCCTGTGACGGGAGACACGGCTGTTGTGTTGAGAGGTTGGGCTCCTGCGACGGGAGACACGGTTGTTGTGTTGAGAGGCCAGGCTCCTGTGACGGGAGACACAGTTGTTGTGTTCAGAGGCCGGGCTCCTGTGACAGGAGACACAGCTGTTGTGTTGAGAGGCCTGGCTCCTGTGACAGGAGACACAGCTGTTGTGTTGAGAGGCCGTGCTCCTGTGACGGGAGACACGGTTGTTGTGTTGAGAGGCCAGGCTCCTGTGACGGGAGACACAGTTGTTGTGTTGAGAGGCTGGACTCCTGTGACAGGAGACACGGCTGTTGTGTTGGGAGGCGGGGGGGCTGTGACAGGGGACACAGTTGTTGTGTTGACAGGCCAGGCTCCTGTGACGGGAGACACAGTTGTTGTGTTCAGAGGCCGGGCTCCTGTGACAGGAGACACAGCTGTTGTGTTGAGAGGCCTGGCTTCTGTGACAGGAGACACAGCTGTTGTGTTGAGAGGCCGGGCTCCTGTGACAGGAGACACAGCTGTTGTGTTGAGAAGCCGGGGGGCTGTGACGGGAGAAACGGTTGTTGTGTTGAGAGGCCGGGAGGCTGTGACAGGAGACACAGCTGTTGTGTTGAGAGGCCGTGCTACTGTGACGGGAGACACGGCTGTTGTGTTGAGAGGCCTGGCTCCTGTGACGGGAGACACAGCTGTTGTGTTGAGAGGCAGTGCTCCTTTGACGGGAGACACGGTTGTTGTGTTGAGAGGCCGGGCTCCTGTGACGGGAGACACAGCTGTTGTGTTGAGAGGCCATGCTCCTGTGACAGGAGACACAGCTGTTGTGTTGAGAGGCTGTGCTCCTGTGATGGGAGACACGGCTGTTGTGTTGAGAGGCCAGGCTCCTGTGACGGGAGACACGGCTGTTGTATTGAGAGGCCGGGAGGTTGTGATGGGAGACACGGCTGTTGTGTTGAGAGGCCGTGCTCCTGTGACGGGAGACATGGCTGTTGTGTTGAGAGGCCAGGGTGCTGTGACAGGAGACACGGTTGTTGTGTTGAGAGGCTGGGCTCCTGTGACGGGAGACACGGTTGTTGTGTTGAGAGGCCAGGCTCCTGTGACGGGAGACACGGCTGTTGTATTGAGAGGCCGGGAGGTTGTGATGGGAGACACGGCTGTTGTGTTGAGAGGCCGTGCTCCTGTGACGGGAGACATGGCTGTTGTGTTGAGAGGCCAGGGTGCTGTGACGGGAGACACGGTTGTTGTGTTGAGAGGCCATGCTCCTGTGACGGGAGACACGGTTGTTGTGTTGAGAGGCCGGGGGGCTGTGATGGGAGACACGGTTGTTGTGTTGAGAGGCCAGGCTCCTGTGACGGGAGACACGGTTGTTGTGTTGAGAGGCTGGGCTCCTGTGATGGGAGACACGGCTGTTGTGTTGAGAGGCTGGGCTCCTGTGACGGGAGACACGGCTGTTGTGTTGAGAGGCTGTGCTCCTGTGACGGGAGACACGGTTGTTGTGTTGAGAGGCCATGCTCCTGTGACGGGAGACACGGCTGTTGTGTTGAGAGGCCAGGGGGCTGTGACAGGAGACACGGCTGTTGTGTTGAGAGGCCAGGGGGCTGTGACGGGAGACACGGTTGTTGTGTTGAGAGGCCAGGCTCCTGTGACGGGAGACACCGTTGTTGTGTTGAGAGGCAGTGCTCCTTTGACGGGAGACACGGCTGTTGTGTTGAGAGGCTGGGCTCCTGTGATGGGAGACATGGCTGTTGTGTTGAGAGGCCATGCTCCTGTGACGGGAGACACGGCTGTTGTGTTGAGAGGCCAGGGGGCTGTGACGGGAGACACGGCTGTTGTGTTGAGAGGCCAGGGGGCTGTGACGGGAGACACGGTTGTTGTGTTGAGAGGCCAGGCTCCTGTGACGGGAGACACGGTTGTTGTGTTGAGAGGCTTGGCTCCTGTGATGGGAGACACGGCTGTTGTGTTGAGAGGCTGGGCTCCTGTGATGGGAGACACGGCTGTTGTGTTGAGAGGCCGGGCTCCTGTGGCGGGAGACACAGCTGTTGTGTTGAGAGGCCATGCTCCTGTGACGGGAGACATGGCTGTTGTGTTGAGAGGCCAGGGGGCTGTGACGGGAGACACGGTTGTTGTGTTGAGAGGCCGTGCTCCTGTGACGGGAGACACAGCTGCTGTGCTAAGAGGCTGGGAGGCTGTGATGGGAGACACGGTTGTTGTTTTGAGAGGCCGTGCTCCTGTCACAGGAGACATGGCTGTTGTGTTGAGAGGCCAGGCTCCTGTGACAGGAGACACAGCTGTTGTGCTGAGAGGTCGGGACGCTGTGATGGGAGACACGGCTGTTGTGTTGAGAGGCTGGGAGGCTGTGACGGGAGACACGGCTGTTGTGTTGAGAGGCCAGGCTCCTGTGACGGGAGACACAGCTGTTGTGCTGAGAGGCTGGGAGGCTGTGATGGGAGACACGGTTGTTGTTTTGAGAGGCCGTGCTCCTGTCACGGGAGACACGGTTGTTGTGTTGAGAGGCTGGGCTGCTGTGACAGGAGACACAGCTGTTGTGCTGAGAGGTCGGGAGGCTGTGACGGGAGACACAGCTGTTGTGTTGAGAGGCTGGGCTCCTGTGACGGGAGACACGGTTGTTGTGCTGAGAGGTCGGGAGGCTGTGACGGGAGACACGGCTGTTGTGTTGAGTGGCCAGGCTCCTGTGACGGGAGACACAGCTGTTGTGTTGAGAGGCTGGGCTCCTGTGACGGGAGACACGGTTGTTGTGTTGAGAGGCCGGGCTCCTGTGACGGGAGACACGGCTGTTGTGTTGAGAGGCTGGGCTCCTGTGACGGGAGACACGGTTGTTGTGTTGAGAGGCCGGGCTCCTGTGACGGGAGACACGGCTGTTGTGTTGAGAGGCTGTGCTCCTGTGACAGGAGACATAGCTGTTGTATTGAGAGGCCGGGAGGTTGTGATGGGTGACACGGCTGTTGTGTTGAGAGGCCGTGCTCCTGTGACGGGAGACACAGCTGTTGTGTTGAGAGGCCAGGGGGCTGTGACGGGAGATACGGTTGTTGTGTTGAGAGGCCAGGCTCCTGTGACGGGAGACACAGCTGTTGTGTTGAGAGGCCGGGTTCCTGTGACAGGAGACACGGCTGTTGTGTTGAGAGGCCAGGCTCCTGTGATGGGAGACACGGCTGTTGTGTTGAGAGGTCGGGAGGCTGTGACAGGAGACACGGCTGTTGTTTTGAGAGGCTGGGAGGCTGTGACGGGAGACACAGCTGTTGTGTTGAGAGGCCGTGCTCCTGTGATGGGAGACACGGCTGTTGTGTTGAGAGGCCGGGAGGCTGTGACAGGAGACACGGCTGTTGTTTTGAGAGGCTGGGAGGCTGTGACGGGAGACACAGCTGTTGTGTTGAGAGGCCGTGCTCCTGTGATGGGAGACACGGCTGTTGTGTTGAGAGGCCGGGAGGCTGTGACAGGAGACACGGCTGTTGTGTTGAGAGGCCAGGCTCCTGTGACAGGAGACACAGCTGTTGTGTTGAGAGGCCGGGAGGTTGTGACGGGAGACACGGCTGTTGTGTTGAGAGGCCGGGAGGTTGTGACAGGAGACACGGCTGTGGTGACAGGAGGCACGCTTGTTTCGTTGACCTGCTGTGCTGTCGTGGCAAGAGAAGGCACTGCTGTGACAAGAGGCACAGCTGTTGTGATGGGAGGCACAGTTTGTGTAGACACTGCAATAGGAAGAGGGAGACATTGTGTGCCATAGCCACCCCGAGATCTAGATAATATACTGCTGCACTCGCACTCTGGGAGGAAGCCTTTTGAACACTTACACTTTATATCAGGTGTTTGCTATTAAATCTTTCATTTCTTCACAACATGCAGACTCCGCAGACAGGGTGCTCCTGTCCTACACTGAACCTAAGATCTGTGATCTGCGGCCACTGTTCTGCCCACAATCCTGGAGATTGACAGCACAGGCAGGGGGTCCTCTTACCCGTGAGAGTTGCTGGGCCTGTCAGGCGTGGAGGGGTGGCTGTGCCAGCCAGGTCCCATTCCTCCTGTGGAGGAGTGAGCCGCGTGGCTGAGGCTGACGGGGCCTGACTCGGCTGAAGAGCTGCTGGCGGTGCTGGCGGTGCTGTTGCTGTAAGTGCCTGCACAGTCGCTGGGCCGGTCGACCAAGGGCGTGGCGCGAGAAGGAGGTGTGGTCTCTGCAGTCCTGCACAACAGACAGGGGACAGCTCTGCGTTATGTTAAGAAGTGGTTTGAAGGTGCCTTTCAGGCTTGCTGCCTCATTATTTCGCCCGTTATTTACTGGGTGAGCCTCTGGGAGCAGAGATCCTGGCTTCTCCCGGAGCTCGGGGCCCAGACCAACAGCAGTGACCCTCAGTGTGACGGCCAGTATTAGGGCCCCCCCCCCCAAACCCCAGCTATTTCTGATGCCCTGCAAGGCAGAAGGCAGTCCCAGAAGCTGCTAGTCTACACTGTGTTTTCAGCAGCTCCTTTCCTGCGTGTTCTACACAAATCCACCGTCTCCATGTTTCATCAGCTACCTAATAACACGAGCATTTCTTGTGCCTCCTGCTCCACAGGAGTCAGTTTCCACAAAGGCACAGTCAGGGTGCTCTTCAGAGTCACACAGGGAAAGACTGTTTTCCATGTTAAAATGTAAATCCCAGCAAACCGTGCAGGAGCTTCAGTCAGTCTTGTTTCTCTTGCCCCAGTCAGAGCCAGTCTGCAGGCAGGGCAGGTGATATCCCTGTAACTGATGCACCTGAGCTTCTGTGGAAACTCACCTGTGGCGACTGTTGGTGCGGGTGTAGCTACAACACCTGGGAAACACAAATAGAGTAAAATCGTGACATAGTCCGTGATATCAGAAATGCTGCTGACTGCAATAATGCCACAGGTGGAAGAGAAAATGTTAAATTATTGAAGTCATAATATTTCAAACAAAAGGACTGAATTGAGCTCCACAGACATGACTAAAGGTATTCCACTCCTTTTGAAAATATTGTCACCGCCCTTCCCTGTGATAGCAGGACCACAGCTACTGGGCTGTGGAGAGATCTCTCTTTAGCTCACAGGGCTAGGTTGCTGCAGAGAGACGCGGAAGTCCCGGGTTCGAGCCTCCAGTCGGGATGGGGCCGACCAGATGCGGCAAGGGCGCCCGCCTGAGCCCCTGTTGCGTTGCAATATCAAGATGGGTAAAAAACACCACTGAAAGCAGCTAAGAGCCCTGGAGCCTGGAGCCTGAAGCTGGGCACAGGATGGCAGACCCTGCACTCTGACCCACAGCTTCTCCCCGTGTCTCATGGAGAGCAAGCTGGGGTCTGTGAAAAGACAAATTCCTCATGCAAGAAATTGTATCTGGCCAATATAGGGATCTGATCTTCTCTTATCTTATACTGTATGATTTGGTCACGAATAGGATATCACAACCTTAGACACAGCACAAAGAAGAAAATCGAGAATGATCCTTCGTCTTGGGGATCTAAAGATACTAAACAAAATGTCTTCAGGGTAAAAGGCAAACGGAGAGCAGAGGGAATCCAAGTGGAAAGAAATGGGTGCAGATAGGGGAGCACTACAGGCACTGCAGCACACAGGGGACAGGGGCTCGTGTCTCGACCAAGGACAGGGGCTCGTGCCTCGATCAAGGACAGAGGCTCGTGCCTCGACCAAGGACAGGGGCTCGTGCCTCGATCAAGGACAGGGGCTCGTGCCTCGATCAAGGACAGGGGCTCCTGCCTCGATCAAGGACAGGGGCTCGTGTCTCGATCAAGGACAGGGGCTCCTGCCTCGACCAAGGACAGGGGCTCTGCCTCGATCAAGGACAGGGGCTCTGCCTCGATCAAGGACAGGGGCTCGTGCCTCGATCAAGGACAGGGGCTCCTGCCTCAACCAAGGACAGGGGCTCCTGCCTCGACCAAGGACAGGAGCTCGTGCCTCGATAAGGACAGGGGCTCGTGCCTCGATCAAAGACAGGGGCTCGTGTCTCGATCAAGGACAGGGGCTCGTGCCTCGATCAAGGACAGGGGCTCGTGCCTCGATCAAAGACAGGGGCTCGTGTCTCGACCAAGGACAGGGGCTCGTGCCTCGATCAAGGACAGGGGCTCGTGCCTCGATCAAGGACAGGGGCTCCTGCCTCGACCAAGGACAGGGGTTCGTGTCTCGATCAAGGACAGGGGCTCGTGCCTCGATCAAGGACAGGGGCTCGTGCCTCGATCAAGGACAGGGGCTCGTGTCTCGATCAAGGACAGGGGCTCCTGCCTCGACCAAGGACAGGGGCTCGTGCCTCGATCAAGGACAGGGGCTCCTGCCTCGATCAAGGACAGGGGCTCGTGTCTCGATCGAGGACAGGGGCTCCTGCCTCGACCAAGGACAGGGGCTCGTTTCTCGATCAAGGACAGGGGCTCATGTCTCGATCAAGGACAGGGGCTCGTGCCTCGATCAAGGACAGGGGCTCCTGCCTCGATCAAGGACAGGGGCTCGTGTCTCGATCAAGGACAGGGGCTCCTGCCTCGATCAAGGACAGGGGCTCGTGTCTCGATCAAGGAAAGGGGCTCCTGCCTCGATCAAGGACAGGGGCTCGTGCCTCGATCAAGGACAGGGGCTCATGCCTCGATCAAAGACAGGGGCTCGTGCCTCGACCAAGGACAGGGGCTCGTGCCTCGATCAAGGACAGGGGCTCGTGCCTCGATCAAAGACAGGGGCTCGTGTCTCGACCAAGGACAGGGGCTCGTGCCTCGATAAGGACAGGGGCTCGTGCCTCGATCAAGGACAGGGGCTCTTGTCTCGATCAAGGACAGGGGCTCGTGTCTCGATCAAGGACAGGGGCTCGTGTCTCGATAAGGACAGGGGCTCGTGCCTCGATCAAGGACAGGGGCTCGTGCCTCGATCAAGGACAGGGGCTCGTGCCTCGATAAGGACAGGGGCTCGTGCCTCGATCAAGGACAGGGGCTCGTGTCTCGATCAAGGACAGGGGCTCGTGCCTCGATCAAGGACAGGGGCTCGTGTCTCGATCAAGGACAGGGGCTCGTGTCTCGATCAAGGACAGGGGCTCGTGCCTCGATCAAGGACAGGGGCTCCTGCCTCGATCAAAGACAGGGGCTCGTGTCTCGACCAAGGACAGGGGCTCATTCCCGCAGCTCGCCAGAGACACAGGCACAGAGAGGGATGGAGAAAAACACCCGCAAACACACAGGTGCAGAAAGAGCCGGGCAGACAGAGACAGCTCCTCTCCCCACTCACCACAGGCGGCGCACTGCTGCAGGTCCACACTGAAGTACTGGTCCGTGGGGCAACTGTAGCAGCCTGAGCCAGAATGACAGAACTAAGTTAAAATGCAGACCAGTCTCGCCGGAAACACAGCAGCAGAAACCATCTAACCCCTGACAGACTAAACATCTGTTGTAGTGCACTGGAAATACAGGACAAAATTCAATTACAGCCTTTCTTTCCAACCATGGGGGTTTCATACCTGAAATTGCAGGTAGTAAACACACAAGTCCTTGGGAAAGGAGAGGTGAGGTTCCCATGGTCTGCATCAAACTCATCAACAGCGAATTGCAGACTCCTCCCATAAAACTGACAAGTGCAGCAATCATTACGATTCAACGTAAAGCTGAGTAATTAATTTGAGCACCAATGATGAAGTACAGCACATGAATATACTGGCAGGAGCGCTGAGACAGTGTGCACACACTCCTGCGCAGGGACCACCCAGCTGGAGACTGGCGTCGGCGCGGAGAGCAGGAGAAGGGTGAATGCGGTCTTACCCTCCAGATTCTGGGTGCTGGACAAGCCCTGGGTCTGGAAGGGGCAGAGGCAGGGCTGGTAGTGCCAGGAGCAGCTGCCGTTTCCAGTGTAGTGGTACGAGGCCCCAGCCAGCTGGTGGCTGTTGTAGAACTCGCAGTAGACAGCTGGAAGGGATCAGAAAGACTGTTGTCGCGGGGTGGTGTTCTAGTCTGGCGCAGTCTTTGCCTGTCGGAGTAGGGCGGGGGGTGGGCAGCCCTGGTCCAGGAGGGCCGGTGTGGCCGCCGGCTAGCCCAGACCGTCGTACTGGTCGAACTGGGCCATGGCGATCATTCTGAGATCGCCCCGGAGACGCCCGCTGTCCGGGACCAGGACCGCACGCCCCTCTGGGTCGGCCCAGCGTGAGCACGGAGGGACTCACGGCAGAAGTCCGGCCTCCTCCAGTCCACGCACACGCCCTGGTCCAGGCACTCCTTGGCGTACATGGCCACGGCGTTGCAGACGCACTTGCAGTCGCCGCCGAGGGCACAGCCACACGCGTCTCGCACACAGGCGTCGTAGAAAGGCAGGTAGTAGACCTGGGGTCACAGGGTCACAGGGTCACGGGGTCACAGGGACACAGGGGCACAAGGTCACAGGGGCAGAGGGGCAAGGGGCACAAGGGCACAGGGGCACAAGGGCAAGGGGCACAAGGGCACAGAGGCAAAGGTCACAGGGTCGCAGGGGCAAGAGTCGCAAGGGCACAGGGGCAAGGGGCACAAAGGCACAGGGGCAAAGGGTTACAGGGGCAAAGGTCACAGGGTCGCAGGGGCAAGAGTCGCAAGGGCACAGGGGCAAGGGGCACAAAGGCACAGGGGCAAAGGGTTACAGGGGCAAAGGTCACAGGGTCGCAGGGGCAAGAGTCGCAAGGGCACAGGGGCAAGGGGCACAAAGGCACAGGGGCAAAGGGTTACAGGGGCAAAGGTCACAGGGTCGCAGGGGCAAGAGTCACAAGGTCACAGGGGCAAGTGACGCAAGGGCACAGGGGCAAGGGGCACAAAGGAACAGGGGCAAAGGGTTACAGGGGCAAGGGTCACAGGGTCACAGGTCAGGGCTCTATCAGCCTCTTTCACTTTTTTACTGCAGGTTGCAAACTGGACTCCATGTCCTGCGCACGATGCTGGAGGGGACACACACGGTAGACAGCATCGCATTTTGCAGTAAATTTACGCATGAAGGGTTCAGAAAATCAAGACACCAGAGAGGGTACAAAGAGAGAGGAGACACTTCAGTCCTGTGCTGGATAATTGATCCCAAGATCTCATCTAGCTGTTTCTTTGGAAAGAAGCCAGGGTATCCAGCTTCAACAACATGGCTATGCAGCATGTCACAGGCACCCACAACCCTTTGTGTAAGGTAGCGCTCCCTGTTCTCAGTTTTAAATGCCTTGCAGCCGGGCGGGGAGGCGGGTTTCTGCTGACCTGGGCGTGGCAGGGCTCGAACACCGGGCTCCTGATGATGTCACACTTCCTGTGAGCCCAGGCCCTGCGCTGGGGGTTGGTGTCGCAGGGGCTGGGCTGCTCCTGCACCAGGGGGCAGCCGGGGTCCGTCCTCCACGAGTTGGCGAAGGCCACGGAGTCAGAGGTCAGGTCTCCGCTCCGCAGCCGGAAGTCGTCGCTCGCCTTCCCGTTGAAGTTCCCACACAAGCCACACAGACTCATCTGGGCACAGGGAGGTGAACAGCAACAGGCTGCAGAACTGACTGCTCAAGCAGCTTCCTGAGCCTCTCAATGGGCTGGTGGAGGTAGAACTAACTGCATCTCCCCAGTAGTCTTTAACCAACCTGCTTTCGGGAACACGGGTGAGGACCCGTTAATAGTTAATTGATCCCAAGATCTCGTCCAGCCATTTTTTTCAAAAAGCCACGGTATCGGCTTCAACAGCACGGCTGGGTAGCTTGTTTTGTAAAGAGATGAAGAGAGATGTCTTGTGTGCTCAGTGAGAGGAGGGAAGGGGCAGCATGTGGTAAAATGACACAAGTGGCGGGGCTGTGGAGGGTGAGTGACAGGAGGGGGCAGAGCTGTGGATGTGGGGTGGCAGGAGAGGGTGAAGCTGTGGAGGTGGAGTGGAAGGGAGGGGGCAGGGCTGTGGAGGTGGAGTGGAAGGGATGGGGCAGGGCTGTGAAGGTGCAGTGGAAGGGAGGGGGCGGGGCTGTGGAGGTGCAGTGGCAGGAGGGGGTGGGGCTGTGGAGGTGGAGTAAATGGAATGGGCGGGGCTGTGGAGGTGCGATGGCAGGAGGGGGCGGGGCTGTGGATGTGGGGTGGAAGGGAGGGGCGGGGCTGCAGTGGAAGGGAGGGGGCGGGGCTGTGGAGGTGGAGTGGAGGGAATGGGGCGGGGCTGTGGAGGTGGAGTGGAGGGAATGGGGAGGGGCTGTGGAGGTGGAGTGGTAGGAGGGGGCGGGGCTGTGGAGGTGGAGTAAATGGAAGGGGCGGGGCTGCAGTGCTTGCCTACCTGGGTGCTCTTCATCAGCTTGACGATGAGATTCATGTTTCTGTTCCAGATCAGGACCAGCTTGTTGCTGCTGTAGGGGATGGTGGCAGTAACGACCAGATACAGGCTGTTGTCATGGACGGTGAAGTTGGCAGAGGCGGACGGGGGAGTGATGGTGTACGTTTCGCCAGCCAGCTCTATGGACACGTCCTACAGGAGCAGCCGGACAGCAGGGTGGTCAGACATGCTCAACAGGGACAGCGAGAGGGCGCAGTGAGGTATGTGTCTCAGTGCCTCAATCTAGGATCTGCACACAGATGTTCAAAGCTGAATATTCTCAATTCAGTTACTGCAACCAGAAATGATTACAGCTAGCTAACAGTATCTGGGTCTCTAATGTACATTTCTTTTTCAAAATGTAAAAGTGGCATGCAGATGAAGAAACTGTTAATAATAATTAATAATTCCTTACACTTATATAGCGCTTTTCTGGACACTCCACTCAAAGCGCTTTACAGGTAATGGGGATCCCCTCCACCCCCACCAGTGTGCAGCCCCACCTGGATGATGCTCCAGTCCTCTCACACACACCAGCTCTCAGTGGGGAGGAGAGCAGAGTGATGAAGCCAGTTCAGAGAGGGGGGTTATTAGGAGGCCATGACTGGTAAAGGCCAGGGGGAAATTTGGCCAGGACACCAAAAAGTAGCGGTAACACCCCTACTGTTTTCGAGAGACGCCCTGGGATTTTTAATGACCACAGAGAGTCAGGACCTCAGTTTTACATCTCATCCGAAGGACGGCGCCTGTTTACAGTATAGTGTCCCCATCACTATACTGGGGCATTAGGACCCACACGGACCACAGGGTGAGCGCCCCCTACTGGCCCCACTAACACCTCTTCCAGCACCATCCTCAGCTTTCCCAGGAGTCTCTCATCCAGGTACTGCTGAGCTTCAGTGGGCTGCCAGTTGTGAGTTGCAGGGTGATATGGCTGCTGGCTGTATTGTAGTTGACAACAGTTGTAGTGACAACTGTTGCTGTTATTGTTATAATATAAAGGGGAAACAATCTCATCTGTACTCATGAAATCTCAGAACAGCAGAAAGAGTTCAGCCAGTTTCCCCGTTCCTCAGTGAAGTGCTGCCGGAGAGCCGCCCAGCCTGCCCTGTCCACAGCAGTGGGCAGCCTGGGGCCCAGACCTGCTGCTGCCATCCACAGGGACGGGGGGAGTGGCGGTCTGCAGTGTCCGGAGAGGCCTCTCACCCCAACAGTGAGCCGGACGGCCCGGGAGCAGGTGGGCCCCAGGGTCTCACACAAGACCACCTTGGACTCGAGGGAGAAACGGCCCTGGTCAGCGCCGTCACACGTGTCCTGGAAACACACACACGGGACAGAAACACGGAAAGCTCCAGGCACTGCTGCATGAAGAAAAGCCCAGTCTGCAGACCTGCACACAGCACTGCTCCAGCCATGGGGCTGCACTCTCCCCAACTCCCACTCTCTCAGTATCGATCACTATTGATCTCACTCTCTCAGTATCGATCAGTATTGATCTCACTCTCTCAGTATCGATCACTATTGATCTCACTCTCTCAGTGACCCCGATCTACCCCCAGTATTGATCTCACTCTCTCGGGGACCCCGATCGGCCCCCAGTATTGATCTCACTCTCTCGGGGACCCCGATCGGCCCCCAGTATTGATCTCACTCTCTCAGTGACCCCGATCAACCCCCAGTATTGATCTCACTCTCTCGGGGACCCCGATCGGCCCCCAGTATTGATCTCACTCTCTCGGGGACCCCGATCGGCCCCCAGTATTGATCTCACTCTCTCAGTGACCCCGATCAGCCCCAGTATTGATCCCACTCTCTCAGTCACCCCGATCAGCCCCAGTATTGATCAGTATTGATCTCACTCTCTCAGTGACCCCGATCAGCCCCAGTATTGATCCCACTCTCTCAGTCACCCCGATCAGCCCCAGTATTGATCAGTATTGATCTCACTCTCTCAGTGACCCCAATCAGCCCCAGTATTGATCAGTATTGATCTCACTGTCTCAGTGACCCAAATCAGCCCCAGTATTGATCAGTATTGATCTCACTCTTTCAGTGACCCCGATCAGCCCCAGTATTGATCTCACTCTCTCAGTGACCCCAATCAGCCCCAGTATTGATCAGTATTGATCTCACTCTCTCAGTGACCCCGATCAGCCCCAGTATTGATCTCACTCTCTCAGTGACCCCGATCAGCCCCAGTATTGATCTCACTCTCTCAGTGACCCCGATCAGCCCCCAGCTCACAGAAAGCCGCATGTCCCCCCACCCTTGGGTCTCGAAGACTGCGCTCTGAGCCCACCTGCAGCAGCGTGTAGGCACAGCTGCCGTCGAAGACGAACCTCCTGTCGTCGAAGGTCCGGAAGTGGCCCTCGCCGTACTGCACGCAGGTGCCCGGACACACTGACCGCATCACGCAGTCCCAGCGGCCAGCCCGGCAGGTGCTGCAGAGAGACGGGACCGAAGTGGACACTCACTCATCAGAGCTGCTCTCCGAGTGGACTGTCCTTCGGTCAGTGACATGAATCCACAAGCCACTCATTCTGAAAACACTTCCAGCTCTGGGTGTTTTAAGCATCATTTTCCAGTCTCTTACTGCAGCAGAAGCGATTGTGTTATTTTAATAAATACTCTATATGTTACAGAAGCAGTGCACAGCAGAGCCCAGAGGGCATTACCCTGATTTCTGTGTGTGATGAGGTGTGGTTACCGAGCTCTCGTCAGGAATGTGTTAAGTCAGATGCACCATGCTGATTTGTTCCTACAGATCGGTGACACTCTGATGCTGGAGAGATACAGGGTCTCGTGGTTCTCTGACGGTACTGGGCACAGGAGCCCCTGGAGTTTCCTGCAGCTCCTGCAGGACAGCGGGTGAAGTGCTGGTGTTTACCAGCTCTGGCACTCTGTCTGCAGCACAGTGTTTGCCTGGTAGAAGGTCTCCCCCTGCTGGCAGGAGCAGTCCTCCGGAGCCACACAGCCCAGAAGCTCGTCCTCGTACTGGCCATTAGGGCAGAAGCACTCGCTCTCACAGGTCATCTGGGACACAACAACAAAACCACAAAAATAACATGATAAGATAAGGTTGCAGAAGGAATGTCCAGGTTAAGTATTACTGCACATCCGGTGTGCACTGATAGAGCCTGTCTGCAGTTCTATCTGACTGGCTTGAGCTGAGGACCGGTTCCCACCCTGATTGTATCTTACTGCGGTACCAGCATGGGTGGGTGGAGTACAGCTCAGTGAGATCCTGCCCAGGGCCGAGTGAAGCACAACAAGACGAGCTGCAGGAACGTGTGGCAGAACTGAAAGCAGACAGCCGAAACACAGCACTGCCCTGTGAAATGACCATGCACATTGACTGTGCTCACACAAGCTCTGTCCAGACTGAGCACAGACAAACAGGGCAGGCGTACAGTACAGATCCCTCAGCAACACAAGCAGTTGAGCAGATCCAGCAGGTCACCACGCTCAGCCAGACATGTGTCTGGACAGGGGATCAGTGAAGCACACGGACTGCAGCAGTAGACTGGGGCAGCGAACATCAGCAATAACAGGGACACTGAACTAGCTGCTATGTTCTCTGCTCTTAAAGGATGAAGAAAGAGAAAAAGTGTATTACACATATGGCGCCAATTCTCAAGTCCTGGCACGTGGGTTCACAAGCTTTCTGGGTCTCATTGACACAGGAGTGGAAGATCTTCGGAGGGGTGCACAGGCTGGAGAGGTCATCTGCAACAACACACACTGTCAGGACCTGAGCACTCTTGCCCCCCAGCAGGCTGAGAGACACAGGGTGACCTGCTCTAACTCTCCCAGGCCCTGGTCACTCTGAGCCCCAGCAGGCTGAGAGACACAGAGTGACCTACTCTAACTCTCCCAGGCCCTGGTCTCTCACTCTGAGCCCCAGCAGGCTGAGAGACACAGAGTGACCTACTCTACTCTCCCAGGCCCTGGTCACTCTGAGCCCCAGCAGGCTGAGAGACACAGAGTGACCTACTCTAACTCTCCCAGGCCCTGGTCACTCACTCTGAGCCCCAGCAGGCTGAGAGACACAGAGTGACCTGCTCTACTCTCCCAGGCCCTGGTCTCTCACTCTGAGCCCCAGCAGGCTGAGAGACACAGAGTGACCTACTCTAACTCTCCCAGGCCCTGGTCTCTCACTCTGAGCCCCAGCAGGCTGAGAGACACAGAGTGACCTGCTCTACTCTCCCAGGCCCTGGTCACTCACTCTGAGCCCCAGCAGGCTGAGAGACACAGAGTGACCTGCTCTACTCTCCCAGGCCCTGGTCACTCTGAGCCCCAGCAGGCTGAGAGACACAGAGTGACCTACTCTAACTCTCCCAGGCCCTGGTCACTCACTCTGAGCCCCAGCAGGGTGAGAGACACAGAATGACCTACTCTAACTCTCCCAGGCCCTGGTCTCTCACTCTGAGCCCCAGCAGGGTGAGAGACACAGAATGACCTACTCTAACTCTCCCAGGCCCTGGTCTCTCACTCTGAGCCCCAGCAGGCTGAGAGACACAGAGTGACCTGCCCTAACTCTCCCAGGCCCTGATCTCTCACTCTGAGCCCCAGCAGGGTGAGAGACACAGAATGACCAACTCTAACTCTCCCAGGCCCTGGTCTCTCACTCTGAGCCCGAGCAGGCTGAGAGACACAGAGTGACCTGCTCTACTCTCCCAGGCCCTGGTCACTCACTCTGAGCCCCAGCAGGCTGAGAGACACAGAGTGACCTACTCTAACTCTCCCAGGCCCTGGTCTCTCACTCTGAGCCCCAGCAGGCTGAGAGACACAGAGTGACCTGCTCTACTCTCCCAGGCCCTGGTCACTCTGAGCCCCAGCAGGCTGAGAGACACAGAGTGACCTACTCTAACTCTCCCAGGCCCTGGTCTCTCACTCTGAGCCCCAGCAGGCTGAGAGACACAGAGTGACCTACTCTACTCTCCCAGGCCCTGGTCACTCTGAGCCCCAGCAGGCTGAGAGACACAGAGTGACCTACTCTAACTCTCCCAGGCCCTGGTCACTCACTCTGAGCCCCAGCAGGCTGAGAGACACAGAGTGACCTGCTCTACTCTCCCAGGCCCTGGTCTCTCACTCTGAGCCCCAGCAGGCTGAGAGACACAGAGTGACCTACTCTAACTCTCCCAGGCCCTGGTCTCTCACTCTGAGCCCCAGCAGGCTGAGAGACACAGAGTGACCTGCTCTACTCTCCCAGGCCCTGGTCACTCACTCTGAGCCCCAGCAGGCTGAGAGACACAGAGTGACCTGCTCTACTCTCCCAGGCCCTGGTCACTCTGAGCCCCAGCAGGCTGAGAGACACAGAGTGACCTACTCTAACTCTCCCAGGCCCTGGTCACTCACTCTGAGCCCCAGCAGGGTGAGAGACACAGAATGACCTACTCTAACTCTCCCAGGCCCTGGTCTCTCACTCTGAGCCCCAGCAGGGTGAGAGACACAGAATGACCTACTCTAACTCTCCCAGGCCCTGGTCTCTCACTCTGAGCCCCAGCAGGCTGAGAGACACAGAGTGACCTGCCCTAACTCTCCCAGGCCCTGATCTCTCACTCTGAGCCCCAGCAGGGTGAGAGACACAGAATGACCAACTCTAACTCTCCCAGGCCCTGGTCTCTCACTCTGAGCCCGAGCAGGCTGAGAGACACAGAGTGACCTGCTCTACTCTCCCAGGCCCTGGTCACTCACTCTGAGCCCCAGCAGGCTGAGAGACACAGAGTGACCTACTCTAACTCTCCCAGGCCCTGGTCTCTCACTCTGAGCCCCAGCAGGCTGAGAGACACAGAGTGACCTGCTCTACTCTCCCAGGCCCTGGTCACTCTGAGCCCCAGCAGGCTGAGAGACACAGAGTGACCTACTCTAACTCTCCCAGGCCCTGGTCTCTCACTCTGAGCCCCAGCAGGCTGAGAGACACAGAGTGACCTGCCCTAACTCTCCCAGGCCCTGGTCTCTCACTCTGAGCCCCAGCAGGCTGAGAGACACAACATGGTGACCAGCTCTTAGACAGAGCTCTATTAGTCAGTTCTCATTGTTTCGCTGTTGATCTTGTTGACAAGCTCAGAATTACGAAGACGCTGCATCAATCAGTATTATCTTCTTACATTTGATAAAGGTGGTGTTGTAAAGTCATGACAATCACCCTCGAAGGTCAGGAAACTATCACATACAGAAATGCTTCTGAGAACTGAAGATAAGATGATTAGCTGTTTTGGCTGACTAAGACAATGTGTCAGCTCGCTGGTGTTTTTTCTGATAAAACAAATATTGAATCAAGCTGGTTTGCTGGGTCAGTACAATTTCAGATTTCTGATATTTTATTTCATATACAGACCTTGCTCTTCGCCTTGGGGAAGTAAGCCTCTGGAGCCCTCGCAGTCCAGCACCCCAGAGCTGCACAGGCTGCAAGACAGTGAGACAAGCAGGAGTTCGATCCGCGCGGCGGGAAGGGGCTCTCCGCCGGCCGCCGGAGCACCGCAACGCGCGCGCACTGACCAGGTCAGTCCGTCCAGCTGGACGGCGCTCCCCGCGGGGAAGTAGCGGTTGTCCTCGAAGCAGGGGCAGCTGGCCGGGGGCACGCAGGAGCCCAGCTGGTCCAGGTAGGTGCCCGGCGGGCAGCTGCAGCCCTCCAGCAGGACGGGGCTGGGGGAACAGGTCGCCCCCGGGCTCAGTGACCGGCAGGTGCGCCCGCACAAGGAGCCGTTCTGCATGAACTCCTGGTTCTGGGGGCAGGTCACCGCTGCGGAGAAGCACACGTTTCACTTAGAAACCTTGACTGCCGGGAATCTGCCGGGGTCCAGACACTCGGGGTGCGATCTGCGGGGAGAACTGCTGTCTCCTAGCCACTCTGGCCTTGGGTTTCGCTGTGAGGGCCACTCCTAGATTTACTGGCGCACAGAATCAGACACCATGACTCTGCGCTGTCGGACTCACTGACCAGCCTGACGTGGATCTTTGCCAGGCTGGGGGTCTCAGTGTGGCTGAGGATTGGGTTAGAGACCCTGGTGTTACTTCGGACCCTATGCTGTCATTTGAAGCTCATGTTGGGACTATCACAATCCTGCTCCCACCTGTGTGACATTGCTTCATCATTTTTCGACTACTGTAGCACCTTTCTTGGCTCCCAGTGAAACTCAGGCTGGGCTTTAAGCTGTATAAGACCCTGCATGAATAAAGCCAAGATCTTAGATCTGCTTCTCACTCTTCTGAAGATCAGAATCCACACAGTGGTCAATATGCACACGCACACACACACACACACACACACACACTGCCCCCTGATGCCCCTGGCTCACCGCAGTGCACAGTCTCATTCCACCAGTTCTTCAGGACCATGCCCTTCTCTGCACAGGCCCGGGAGTAGGATTGCAAGGCACCACACAGGTAGTCCTGAGTCTCCTCGTAGTTACAGACCTCATACAGGCACCTCTGCACAGGAGAGCACAGCAGGATGAGCTCAAGACTTACTGAGATCATACAGGCACCTCTGCACAAGAGAACACTGCAGGATGAGCTCATGACTTACTGAGATCATACAGGCACCTCTGCACAAGAGAACACAGCAGGATGAGCTCATGACTTACTGAGATCATACAGGCACCTCTGCACAGGAGAGCACAGCAGGATGAGCTCATGACTTACTGAGATCATACAGGCACCTCTGCACAAGAGAACACAGCAGGATGAGCTCATGACGTACAGAGATCATACTGCTCTGTTCACAGGAGAGCACAGCAGGATGAGCTCATGACGTACAGATACTAGATCATACTGGTCTGGCTGCTTCACCACCCTCCCAGCGCAGTTCATAACACTACACCCCAGTCAGTATTTAGAAAGAGTTCCACAAGAAACTGCTCCTGACTAGCAGGCTGTGGTGCAATGTGTGCTTGGACAGAGCGGACCGTGACGGACAGGAGTGACCGAGCTGGTCCCAAGCGTCTCGGGGAACAGGGCTTTGCGAGAGCCCAGGGAGAGAGGGGGTCCTCCTCACCTTGAAGTAGCTGAGGGGGTTCACCTCGCCGTGGCACTGCCCGAAGACACTGGACTTGTTCAGAAGAGCCCTGCAGTGGGTGCTGGCGTATTCAGCTGCAGCAATGCCAAGGGAAACATGAAACACCACCCACTCCTAATAGAACAGCTGAGCTGCTGGCTGTGACTAACAAACCGCAGCCCCATGAAATCCTTCTCTTTCTGCACACAGCTACTCACAAGCAATCAGAAACAAAGTTCCTAAAGCATCATGGATAGTTCTACTGTGTAGAGTCAGATTTACCCTGGTCATTATTTTAACAAACGCAGGGTATACCAAGACCCTGAGCTGCATCCAGGACTAACAGTCACACTTCTTGGCCAGGAGCCAGACGCTGGGGACAAATTCTAGCATTTACCTTTTTTCAAAGTGTATAAGAGAGTGACTAGCTGGCTTTGAGAAATGTCTTTTACCCAGCAACAGCATGAAAGACGAATTGCAAGCACATTATTTGACTTGCTGATATTAACGCTACAACCGCAGGATGTCTATCTCAGTTCACACCTTTTATTTATATACTTCCTCTTGTCTGTATACAAGGTAAAACTGCTTCTTAAGAAGAACGTGGTCAATTACAAATAAATGTTTGTAGAGAGAAAAACAACTCCTCATATGGAAACTTAGAATGAGCTTTCCTGTGTGAATCTGCTGTATAAATCTCATTGCATTTACCCTCGCGGTGGAGAGGTTACTCACAGATCTGCATGATTGTATCCTCCCCATGCGCATGAATAAAGGACTCTGCTTGACCACACCTAACCTGAGGGAGTTCCTAAGCTTTCCTCGCTCACTGACCCGCGGGCGCCGGTCTCTGCAGCAGGCTGCCGTCGTCGGCCTCGCTCCAGCGGCAGGGGTCCGGGTCCGTGTTCCGGGGGCTGGCGCACCGGCTGCGGAGCCTCCAGGAGTGGACGAAGCGCGAGGCGATGCCCTCCCGGATCCCCATGCTGTTCTTGAAGTCGTCCCGGGAGTTGTCATTGAAATTCCCGCAGAGCCCTGGGAACGCAGAGCGCGCGATGGGGCCTGGGGGGGGTCTGCGGTCTTCCGCAGGCCTGAAGAAGCCCCGCTCGCTTATTTTACGGTCTCGTTATCCCCACGTCACCCCCCGAACTCCCCCGTGCTCTCTCCTGCCTTTCTCACAGAAGCAAAGGTCCTCCCCATGACCTCTGACCCCCCGACCCCTAGCCTGGCGTCACCTCGCCTCGGTCGTCCGGCGCCTCTTTCGCGGGGTGGGAGAGCGACACCCCTCACAGCAGCACCCCAGCTAGAGGAAGAGGGTCTGTACCAAGCTCTGGAACTCTCTGCCCAAGGGTATCAGAGAGTCTCCTTCTCTAAACTCCTTCAGACCCTCTTCTTCAGAAAAGCCTTTACTTCACTGGTTCCACTCTTCACCCCTCTGCTTTTCCTAGTACCACCATCCACGGTCTGCTCTGTATTTTTTTTTTATGGGCAGAGTGGTGGCTCTGTGGCTCAGGATCTGCTCCTCTGGCTGGAAGGTTGCCGGTTCAAATCCTGCAGCCGGCAGAGGAATCCTACTCCACTGGGCCCCTGAGCAAGGCCCTTAACCCCAGCTGCTGCAGGGTTGCCGTATAAATGGCTGACCCTGCGCTCTGACCCCCAGCTTCTCTCCCTGTCTGTGTGTCTCATGGAGAGCAAGCTGGGGTCTGTGAGGAGACAAATTTCTAATGCTAGAAATTGTAAAGGATTAATAAAGTGATGTTATTATATTGTAATTGTGTAGTCTTCTTATTTATTGTTGTTGTCATCCTGTAAAGCGCTTTGAGAAGCCACCTTTAAAGGCGCTATATACAGTACAATCAAGTTTATTATTATCTTCCGCAGAGCCGGACCCTGACCCTGACCTTTCGTCAGCCCGAAGAGCTTCTTCTCCGCCCGCAGGTACACGCTGAGGACCGGCTGCAGCTGCAGCTGCAGGGTCAGCCAGGGCCACATGTCCACCTGCAGGAAGCTGGACGACTGGTTGAAAATGACGAAGTGCTCTGGGGGGGGAGGACAGAGCGGGTTGGGGCGGGCAGCCATGGTGACGCGCGGCGCCGCGGGAGGCGCGGTCGGGGGCTGTACCTGTTCGGAGGGGGAGGTGCTGGACTTTCTGATTCTCCACTTGAACTCCGTGCCGGTCGAGGCTGAAGGTGGCCTGCGGACACGCGGAAGGGAGCGCGCTGTCAGTTCGCTTTCGGAGACGCGAAATGCTTCGTTACCTCGTCATCTTCGCGGGGTGCGAGGCGGCCCGGTTCGGGGCAGGACCGCAGGGGTCCGGTACCTGCGTGGAGGCGAAGGAGACGGCCGACAGGCAGGACTGCCGCTCTCCGGCGCCGCACTTGTGGAAGTGTCCCATCACCATGCCGCCCCAGGGCAGGAGAGCGCTCTGAGGACACAGCAGCGCACGCACAGTGACACAGCGTACTGTACACTCACACTGCACAGGAGGCCAGGAGATCAGACACAACACTGCAAGCCAGAGCAGATAAGGCCTACAGTAAGATACAGGCGATGAAATAGCAAAGGAAAGGATATTGAATAAGAAGGAAGAGGGAAGCCAATCTATTCAGGATAAAAAAAATATACTGTAATAAAACACGTAATAGTAATAAATGGTCAGACGTACATCCCATCCATATTAAAATAATGAATGGCAACTGGATGTCCTGTAGACTTTTGATAACTTGCAGACAAATAAAAGATTTTCATTCTTAACCTTCCAGTTTGTATCCTAACCCTCTGGGCTGCGGCGCATGAGAGGAGAGAAACGCTGGGTGCCCGTTTCGAGACTGGGGGCAGAGTGGAGTGGGATGCTCTGGCCACTTGTGCCAGGCGGGGCTGACTTCAGTCACTGCGTCTCCAGGGCCAGACTGCGGGTGTCTTAGTCAGGGCGCAGGAGCGAGGCAGGAGGAGAGGAGCAGGAGGCAGGAGGAGCGAGGCAGGAGAGAAGCAAGAGGCAGGAGGCAGGAGGCGGGAGGAAAGGAGCAGGAGGAGGGAGGAGGGAAGCAGGAGGAGAGGAGCAGGAGGAAGGAGGAGAGGAGCAGGGAGGCAGGAGGAAAGGAGCAGGAGGCAGGAGGAGCGAGGCAGGAGTAGAGAGGAGCAGGGAGGCAGGAGGAGCGAGGCAGGAGGAGAGGAGCAGGGAGGCAGGAGGAGCGAGGCAGGAGGAGAGGAGCAAGGAGGCAGGAGGAGCGAGGCAGGAGGAGAGGAGCAAGAGGCAGGAGGCAGGAGGCAGGAGGAGAGGAGCAGGAGGAGGAAGGAGGGAGGCAGGAGGAGAGGAGCAGGAGGAAGGAGGAGAGGAGCAGGAGGCAGGAGGCAGGGGGGCGGGAGGCAGGTGTCTGACCTTGAGCAGCACGTAGGTGCAGGAGCCGTGGAAGCGGTACTTGTGCGAGTCGAAGCTGGTGACGTGGGAACCGCCCTCCACCGCGCAGGTGTGTGGGCAGAAGCGCTCCTTGCACTCCCAGCGGCTGTTGAGGCACACGCTGCGTGCACAGGGGACAGCAGAGCCTTTAATTCACCTGCAGGGCACGTCACATCGCCGCGCCACTGAGCTACACCCACAGCCTCAGCAGGGCCTGGCACAGACTGCGCAACGTCTCTGGACAGCGCTGGGTTCTGTGCCACGCTGCACGAGCTGATTCTAACAGTACTGAAAGGCTGTGCACGTTGCGGAAACAAGCTACAGGTCAACTCACCATGATTCACAGCGAGACTCCCTTCTCTGCCCCGCCTGGTACTTGTGCCCATTGTTGACACACGGGCACTCTTCCAACTGGACACACCTGCTCTTCTCAGAGATGTTGTCCAGGACCGTTCCTGCGGGTTTTAAAAAGACAGACGGACCCTGAGTGCATCACCGATCACTTCTTCCTCAATCCATGCAGAACTGCCTTCTTTCTGACCCCATCGCTGGAGCACTGTGGCTCACGCCCAGCCCCTGGCACTGGGCACGACTCGCCAGCAAAACTGCAAAACTGCTCCCCTCCTGCAGGGCTGCGCCCGAGCCGCCCGAGACCCCACAGCCACTCACCGTTGGGACAGAAGCAGCCGGGGTTGTAGACAGCGGGACACCTGAACCGGGGCCTGGAGCAGGTCTGCCTGCAGGGGGAGCCCGTCTCCAGGTACACCTGGTTCTCCGGGCAGTGTCCAACGGCTGAGACAGATCAAAGCTCGTCAGCCGTGAGCTCAGAGCCCCCAGCGTGAGCGTGCGCATGTGCGCTGTGTGCGCTGCGCGTGTGGCAGTGGGAGGTCACTCACTGCACAGGCTGGCCGTCCTCCAGCGGCTGACTGTCTCGGGCGCGATCCTGGCGCACACCCTGGCGTACTCGGTCAGCGTGCTGCAGCTGGACTGCACCTGCCCCTTCTCCGGCCCCAGACACAGGTCCTGCTGGCAGCGGATGACATAGAGCTCCTTGTCCACGGGGCAGTGCAGGGCCACTTTGTCCAGCAGCTCTTTACACAGGTAGGCCTGGGAGAGCAGACAGCGCAAGAGTCGGTCTGAGCAACCGCTCTCTCAGAGAGCTGTTGTCCATGCACAGGCCTGTGAGCCAACCTCCTCTCTCTCCTCTCAGAGCTCTGTGCACAGGCCTGTGAGCCAACCTCCTCTCTCTCCTCTCAGAGCTCTGTGCACAGGCCTGTCAGCCAACCTCCTCTCTCTCCTCTCAGAGCTCTGTGCACAGGCCTGTCAGCCAACCTCCTCTCTCTCCTCTCAGAGCTCTGTGCGCAGGCCTGTGAGCCACAGTCTTCTCTCTCCTCTCAGAGCTCTGTGCACAGGCCTGTCAGCCAACCTCCTCTCTCTCCTCTCAGAGCTCTGTGCACAGGCCTGTGAGCCACAGCCTTCTCTCTCTCCTCTCGGAGCTCTGTGCACAGGCCTGTCAGCCAACCTCCTCTCTCTCCTCTCAGAGCTCTGTGCACAGGCCTGTCAGCCAACCTCCTCTCTCTCCCCTCAGAGCTCTGTGCACAGGCCTGTGAGCCACAGCCTTCTCTCTCCTCTCAGTGCTCTGTGCACAGGCCTGTGAGCCACAGTCTTCTCTCTCTACCCACCCCGTGTTTTTCACGTGCAGCCCCGACTGAGTCTGGAGAGTGAGATCAGTGTATAAGGAAACCCCAGACACAGCAGGCATTCACCTCTCACCCTCACCCCTCACCCTCACCCTCACCCTCACCCTTCACCTCTGACCTCTGACCTCACCCCTCACTTCTCCTGTGGGCCCTGCAGCAGGCAGTGAGCTTCTAGAAGACCTCAGCCTGGGGTATTAATTTACACACGAGGCAGCAGCAGAGACAGAAACTTGAATTGCTTTCTTATTATCTTACATATTCAATACAGATGATCCCTGAGGAGCAGCTGGACTCCAGCGGCAGACAGGCTTCGTTCGGATCATCTTCCTGTTGCTCGTTGGCGAACTGGAATGGTATTACTATGACAACAAGCCAAGACACACAGAAGACACAGAAATTAAGGATGTTGTACAAGATGTCAACTTACGCAAACTCAGAAAGAGCTAAAGCCTCTACTTATTATAGGTTTGGAGTTCAAATCACAAAAAGTTTCCACTGGAAGAAGTTTAAATGTTAATTGCAGCTGAATAAAAACCTCCAAACATTTTAAACTAGAATACGTTTTCCATCATTTACACCTTTTTAAAGGGATCATTTGTAAAAGGCTGAACTTACAGTTCCCTTCAAACTCAGATTTCAAGGGATCACCATTGAAGTCTCCACACAGACCACATGTTCTGTTTTGAAAGTTTTCCCCAACTTCCACCTGAAAGGGGTGAAACGAAGCAGCTGAGATGTACTGCACGTGCAGCCACACAGGAGGAGGAGGCCAGGCTGCTGTGGTAAGCCCGCTGCCCTACCGTCAGATAGTCCTCACGATTCCACATCACAATGAGGTTGATCGGCTTCACTTCCAGGCGCACCAGAATCCCAAACGTCCGGATCAGGACCCCTTCTGAGAAGAAGGGAAGGGGAATGTTCCTGTGGGGGCGGACAGTCCGGGATCAGGAATCAGGAGACAGGAGACAGAAGAGAGTCCGGGGATAATGTGTCAGCACGTGGGACAGAGGGAGAAGGTGTCATTCTTCGGTTTAGGTTCCCAGAGTTCGTGGCAGTGAGTTAAGGTTCGAGCCCCCTCTGCTGCCATCGCTGGGCGGCCATCGATCATCCGGCAAGCCGGGGATTATGGGAAAACCACAGGAAAAGGGAAGAGGAACGAGTGTCAGGCTCACCTCCCATCAAGGGTGATGCCTTCCCTGTTGACCCGGACCGTGGAAGAGGGCAGCTCAATCACGATGCACTGGATGCTGCCCAGAGCATCTCTCCTCATCTGGACGTTGAAGGCGGGGGTCAGGGACCTGCAGTCGCTGGCGAGGATGTAGTTACAGGTGCCGGAGAAGTCGTACATGAAGTTGTCGAAGGTGTGGAAGTGGCCGAAGCCCCAGGTGCTGCACACTCCAACTTCACGCACAGGACAGAACAGAGCTCGATCACAGCACAGAAACATGCTGTCGCGGGTGGGAAGGGACGAGCCGTGGAGAGGCAGGAGAGCGATAAAGACCCTGTGCGTAGCGGTGGGATGGGGGTTAGCCCAGGCTCAGCTGTTCAGGAAATGCCATAGAGACCTAAGCCCTCAGGCCACAGACAGGAGCGACCTGGTGCTCGGCGGGTCTCAGGACATCCGAACCTCAATGCTGAGCACGGAGCAAAGCAGAAGCAGGAAGTAAAGAGGCTATACAACAAGACACACCAGAAAGACATGAATAATCACAGGGAACCAGGAACAGGACAGAAGCAGAGCGCCCTCTAGGTGTGCTGGGCGTGACACATACAGAATCTAACGCCCGTATTGTTTCATGGTCCTCTAGGTCTGCATGCCAGCAGCCCCCAGAAGGATGCTGAACTCTTTCCACGGGTCTTCACACAGGTCTCACTGCAGATCTAAAGGGGCTCAGGGAAGACCTGCTGGATTGGTGGTGCTGCACACTGGGGGGGGTGGAGGGGATCCCCATGAGTGGGGTGTCCAGAAAAGCGCTATATAAGTGTAAGCAATTATTATTATTATTATTATTATTTTTATTATTATTATTATTATTATTATTATTATTATTATTATTTCAACAAGAAACAAAAAGGGCAGCTTGCAAGTGTCTGTTCAAAGATCAACAGACCTCCTTCAGCTGAAAGGGAAGTTAGAGGAAGTAGCAGCTGCGTACAGCACAGGAGAACAAGCATGTCATGGACGAGGGGCGTGTCCTCACCTGTCGAGTCAGAATTGTTGAGCACCCTGGGGTCCAGATTCATCCAGTAGGGTCTTACAGAGAAGCGCCCTGGGGAGGCACAGGCACAGCTCAAAGGCTGCTTGTGTGTAAGGCACCTTAAACCACGAGTGGCTCCGGCCGGGATCTGCTGCATGGGGAGCTCTGAGCTCTCACGTCCTCCTCTGGCCAGTGGGCTCCTTGGGGGTGTCCGGGACGGCGAGGGGCCAGCTGGTCAGTGCTGGCCACCTCTAGGCTGCCCAGGGCCCGGGCCACTCTGATGTGGCTCCATCACCCTGGCGTCTCGGAACAGGAGCAGCCCTCAGGGAAAGCCCTCCCATCTATTGTGATCTATTATGATTCTCCCTGAGCCACTCCGCTGTCAGGACTGGACGTGTGTCTGGAGGGCTGTGGGTTCAGAATAAAGCTCCTAAGCTATACTGGGTGCCAATGTCAGTCCCTTCCGATAACATAAATCAGTAATAATTCATCACAGTAAAAGTACCACAGGAACAGATGCTCCAAGACCCTGTTCTTACTCTTCTGGAGTCATCAGATTTTGCATGCTTGCTTTGTAGAGGTTTGTCATACCTTTTGAGGGTAGCCCAGCAGCATAATACAATTCTTGGTCCAGAGTTTGGACATCCTGACCTACAATCAACAATAAAATCTTCCTTTAATGAAATGTAACAAGGAACAATAACTGGGATGTCATGGTATCTCTGGAAACCTGAGATAAAACATACAGTACATCTGCTGCTTCTCACTGTGTCCCTTCGTTTTAATGTGAGATTTCTATAAGCATCATGTACACAAGAATGTTTCAGAAACCTTTGTGACTTGTTTATGTGTGTGGGCTGGTGAATGGAAAGAAAAAATAGCAAAAAGTAAGTTGCAAAAAACATATTTTTACAAAGGAACAAGTAACAGGTTTATTCCATGCTGAAAAAAAGAAGAAAGAGAACACAACGTTTCGGCCGTGGAGCCACACCTGAAGAAGGCTCCACGGCTGAAACGTTGTGTTTTCTCTCTTCTTTAACAACCTGTTACTTGTTCCTTTGTAGCCTACGCATGCTGACGCAGCTCCCCACCTGAACTACTGTATTTTTACAATGACAAGCACATTAATGATGATTTTGTGCTTACAATGATCAGATTTCATACACATATGTTCTGGTCCTGTGTTTTAATTTTTCACCTGTTACATACTTCCCAACAGTCTCCATGCCCTTCATGGTTTTAGCTTAAGTCTCACATTTAAGTAAAACATCTTCAATGAGAAGGAACACCAACTGACTTCCATGCCA
Source organism: Lepisosteus oculatus (assembly GCF_040954835.1). Lineage (NCBI taxonomy): Eukaryota > Metazoa > Chordata > Actinopteri > Semionotiformes > Lepisosteidae > Lepisosteus > Lepisosteus oculatus. Next base: position 1,572,368 of record NC_090716.1, read on the forward strand.
ATGAATAGAAATAAAAGCACTCTGGCTCACTGGCAGGTGAGGACCCAGGGAATGACACTGGTCTCCACTGAGCAGAAGCCGAAGCCTTCAGAGAAACACCCTGCCTAACCGACCACAGGCAGCAGCTCCCTGCTTGGTCCAGCCCAGAGACGCTCCTGGGCCGCTGGACGGCCAGATCGTCAGATGGCACGTCGCCTGTCCTGTCCCCAGAGCAGACCGTGCCTCATGACAGTTTACAGCGGGAAATTTCGCACGTCTCATCGTTTTGAAACATTTCTACCACATTGCCTGGCGGCCTCATACTGCTAGGCCACAGTTCTCCGGCCTGCACCCTGCAGGAGTCTCCAGGTCCCTCCTCCCCACCCAGGCGCCTCAGCTGCACTCACCTGCTGGCCCCAGCATGGCTTCTCCTGTCGCAGTGTCGTTGGCAGCTACTGTAGGTGAGAGACAGCACAGACAGGAGGGCACCGAGTCAGTGCAGCTGGTGACGCGTACAAGCGACTGCGACAGTGTCTGAACAGAGCTGGATGGGTGTCAGCTACTACTCGGTGATAATTACCAGGGAGTAAAGCCACGAGAAACCACTGGACATGCGAATAGGATTGACACAGCTGTCTCCTGGCCTGGCAGTGCCACACACTTACACTGAGGTGCGGTGCTATTCTGGGGGTCCACTTGCTCCTGGCCATCATTCAGACCTCTCCACCGGGCCAGCGCCGAGGTCAAAACTGCACAGTGAAAAGCAAAGGAAAGCAAAATGAGCACACGCACAAGCAGATGAGTACACCACGAAGGCACGGAGGAGAGACTGGGATCCCCCCAGCTGCAGGTGGCGGTAGCGCAGGCGAGCTCAGAGCGGACCCGCTGTCCGACAGGGAGGATGGGGGCTCACTCACGCTTGGCCACAGCTCCCTTCAGATCAGCCATCAGGACTGCGGGCTTCAGGTCGGGCCCTGGAGGACAACAATAATGAAGAAGACACCGGCTAAAACGATCTGTGCCATATGCCTCACATTGTTGGTAACAATAATCATAACAACAACAATAATAACAATAATAATAACAATAATAATAACAATAATGTCACTGTTAACAGTTACAGGGAAGCCAGCTATCAAACCCATGTCTTTAAGTTCATGTGGGGATAATCACAGTTTGTCGGAAGGTTCTCCTCTATTGCCTGGTCCAGGGCTTCGTCTTCGGGGTTCGCTCCTGGGGAGACAGTGCACACATTAACGGGGTGCCTCGTTATTCAGGACACTTCAAGGCCAAGACCTCTCGTCCCTGTCCCTCCCTCCGCAAGCCCGAGAAATGAACGCTCTCTTTCGATTTCAGCATTGCGACGAGTTTCAGACAATGCCGAGCAGCGAGTTCCCAGGGTGCCTCCTCACGGCCCCCTGTCTAAATACCTCCGCCCTGCTCCCTGTGCCTCAGCTGCTCCGGGAAGTGGAAGCCTGAGGTTGGAGTATCTGCTCCCCTGTGTGGAAACCTACCCGCGCAGTGTAGAGCGCCGCAGCAGAGCAGCAGCCAGAGCAGCCCAGACATGCTCCCGCGCGCCTCCAGTCAGCTGAGGGCGGCTGGAGCCCGGCCTGCCCCTTCTTATATAGCCAACGGCCCCCTCTCTGCACTCACACAGCGGCCTCCCCCGCACAGCTCAGCCTGGGAAAGAGGAACGGCCGGGAAACAAACAGGATCTCTGAGAGGGGAGATCCCTCCACAGGGCTGCGGAGGTCGGCGGGAGGGGCGATGATAGATCTCGTGCTCGCGGAGCGGAGAGGACAGCTGTCTGCAGCCCCATTGTTTGCTGCCCGAGCCGATCCTGGGAGCCTGGTGTCAGGCTGCCCTGCTCTCGCTGCAGCGGAGGCAGGCAGTTCTGGTTTGCCCGGTCGAGCCCCAAACTGGCTGGGAGAGCAGCGTCCACACACCTCGCTGCTGCCCCGCTCCGACAGCTCTGCGGGAGAGCGGAGGGCGGCAGGGCCCGGGCAGTGTCTCTGCGGTGTCAGGACCAGCAGCAGCGTGTGTAGGGGTGCTCTTCCCAGACCCGGGGCGAGAGCGTGACACCTGGACCTCGGGGCACGGTGCCGTGGGTACAGACGTACAGACCGGGGCGAGAGCGTGACACCTGGACCCCGGGGCACGGTGCCGTGGGTACAGACGTACAGACCGGGGCGAGAGCGTGACACCTGGACCCCGGGGCACGGTGCCGTGGGTACAGACGTACAGACCGGGGCGAGAGCGTGACACCTGGACCTCGGGGCACGGTGCCGTGGGTACAGACGTACAGACCGGGGCGAGAGCGTGACACCTGGACCTCGGGGCACGGTGCCGTGGGTACAGACGTACAGACCGGGGCGAGAGCGTGACACCTGGACCTCGGGGCACGGTGCCGTGGGTACAGACGTGCAGCCCCGGGCGAGAGCGTGACACCTGGACCTCGGGGCACGGTGCCGTGGGTACAGACGTACAGACCGGGGCGAGAGCGTGACACCTGGACCTCGGGGCACGGTGCCGTGGGTACAGACGTACAGACCGGGGCGAGAGCGTGACACCTGGACCCCGGGGCACGGTGCCGTGGGTACAGACGTACAGACCGGGGCGAGAGCGTGACACCTGGACCCCGGGGCACGGTGCCGTGGGTACAGACGCACAGACCGGGGCGAGAGCGTGACACCTGGACCTCGGGGCACGGTGCCGTGGGTACAGACGTACAGACCGGGGCGAGAGCGTGACGCCTGGACCTCGGGGCACGGTGCCGTGGGTACAGACGTACAGACCGGGGCGAGAGCGTGACGCCTGGACCCCGGGGCACGGTGCCGTGGGTACAGACGTACAGACCGGGGCGAGAGCGTGACGCCTGGACCCGGGGGCACGGTGCCGTGGGTACAGACGGCGGGCCTGAACGCAGCTGCCTGCAGAGTCAAGCTCCGGCGGGTCCTGCGCTGCAGTAGCGATGTTCTGCCAGCAGGGGGCTGTCCCGCATGCTTGCTCTGGAAGCAGGTTGACCCTTTCCTGCAGCCCGAACCAGCCTGGGGCTCAGAATGGCCGGAGGCACTGGCACTGTTTCCAAATGGCAGCTTCATGAACACATTTCTTCCACTGCTTACAAGGTCTAGCACAGAAAGGGCTTATTTTCAGTTTTATTAAAACTGAATGTGCACAAGACTGTGTCCTGCTCCTCTGATGAAGCGCGCCAGGTCTGCCCCACAGAACAGACACAGCGTGCGCTGTTGGACCTTCACCTATTGAGCTTCACCTATTGAGCTCAATAAAACTGAATCTGCACAAGACTGTGTCCTGCTCCTCTGATGAAGAATTTCCTACAACCCAGACAAACAGAGAGGCAGTGCATTCCTGCAGCTACTCAGAAGAGCTTTGTGATCTGAGCTGTGCTCTGCTGTGTCTTGTTTTTCTGAGGTACCTGTGCCCCACAGGCCTGCCACCCCAGGTCACCCCAGGTCACCCCAGGTCAGCCTGTGTCCGAGGTGGGCTGCTGTAGTCCTGTCCAGTGTCCGGTCTCACGACTCTCTCAGGTTTTCTTCTGCGATCCCTGGTTCAGTACAGATTAAAAAAAACAACATTAAGCCAGGTTCATGTTAATTTATTTCAAAATCTAATTTTTATTGAAAATAGCCATTTCCGTGTGCTGGATCAGCCTGGTCTTCTTTGCTGTAAAAAAGCAGGGCCCTGCGCATGCTGCCACCTAGTGGAGAAAATACAAAGTGCCCCAGAGAGTCCTGAGGCTGCGATCCTCAGTCTGTGAACCAGGAATCTGTCAGATTGGCAGTCTGATTATATAAATGTGCTAAGATTTCATATTTATGTGTCTCCTGGGGCGAGGCGCGGGAGTGCTGGATCACCCCATCTCACCGCTGCTGTGTCTGAGGGGACCCCGGTCAGTCCCTTGGGTTTTGTGCCTTTAATAGCTGGGTGACCCCCTCTCTCATTCAAGACCCACACTGTTAACATAATAGCTACCAGAAATGTACAATCATTATTAGAGCACCACAGTTCAGGTACTGACAAGCATTGTCAGAGCACTGGGGTGGAAGTGGCCGTTTCAGGGTCCCTGGCAGACAGTCACTGCAATGGTGCAATGCTGCATTTCGCAAGTCACAGATGAGTTTCAGCAACATTCAGTCTCTCACCTGAGCTCTAGGAGCTGCTTCTACACCTCACAGGAACTCAAATCCTGTTCCCTGAGCTCGCTCCTTAAAAAGACATTAATTTCACGTGCAGTATGGAATAGATTATACATTAATAGAACAATAAATAATGAACACGATTAATCTTGAGAAATACACAAGAAACAGTGATTAGAGGTCTTTCTTTTCCGAAATACCATCAGTGCAGACAATTGATGCTCTCTCGTGCAGTGTGTACTCAGGCAGGGCCTCCACTGAGCTCTGTTTTCTTTAGATTTCAAAGGATCGCCCCCCAAACCTGCAGCCTGTGCAGGTCACTGGATAACAGGGTGGGACTGAGGTTTAGTCAGAACAAGGCCCTACATTTACATAGCTCTTTCATCCCCCAAGTTAGCTTTTGTAACTTGTGGGTTTATTGAATTAATATTAGTAGTGAAAGGGGTATATTAAATCAGGGGTGATCCTGGGCACTGTACCTGTAGATTGGTACAGTGAGTCTCTTTAAAGCTCCATCACCTGAGCTGGGAAAAGCTGTTAGTCTGGTCCAATTAAGCCAGCGATGAGCTGGATGTCTGTTAAGGGCCCAGCTAGACTGAAAACAGTGGCCGTCCAGGACTAGGACTGGGGACTCCTGATGTCAATGACCGAATATTGCTTAATAAACCTCAATCAACACTCCAGTTACAGTAACGACACGATAAGATAGATAGTTTCACTTCAAATCACCCAGGATGGAGGGATGGGTCCTTGTGCAGTGACATTAGTCATTAGGAGTCCAGCCTAGCAATTCAGCCTGGAGGAAACCTCCTTTCACCAACAAAAATCCAGCTGTAAACTGAGCGCTGGAATAAGGTGACTCCTTGAAGCGCCCTGTTGCTGGCAGCTGTCCTGCCTAATGACACTGCAGCTTGTCCAAAAGGGCTGTGGGTTCTGGGGACGGCTCACCTGAGTTCAGCAGATTGCTTTCATACGGTATGTCTGGCTGCTGAGGGATAAGGCAGCATCAGCTCATAGCCATCTTCTGCCTGCAGCCCCAGTCTCCCACCCTGCTCCTTCCAGGCCTCAGCTCCTGCAGGCAGTTATGGCCCTTTAGCCACTAAACCCTGGAGGTCCGGGACTCTGTAGGAGACGAGCTGCAGGCTCTGAGCCTGGAGGACCGGGACTCTGTAGGAGACGAGCTGCAGGCTCTGACCCCTGGAGGACCGGGACTCTGTAGGAGACGAGCTGCAGGCTCTGACCCCTGGAGGACCGGGACTCTGTAGGAGACGAGCTGCAGGCTCTGACCCCTGGAGGACCGGGACTCTGTAGGAGACGAGCTGCAGGCTCTGACCCCTGGAGGACCGGGACTCTGTAGGAGACGAGCTGCAGGCTCTGACCCCTGGAGGTCCGGGACTCTGTAGGAGACGAGCTGCAGGCTCTGAGCCTGGAGGACCGGGACTCTGTAGGAGACGAGCTGCAGGCTCTGAGCCTGGAGGACCGGGACTCTGTAGGAGAAGAGCTGCAGGCTCTAATCCACATGTTTCTCATGTGCCTCCGACTGGGGGCTCCTGTTATCAAACAGCACATGTGTTCGATTTTGCACATGCATGCCAACTGAAAATAAAATAATTGCGATTCTCCTACTAAAAGAAAACTTCAAAAGTAATAAAACTGAGCATCCAGTGTCCAATAGTCTCACTGATGACCAGTCCACTGACAGTGGAGCACAGTGAGCCCTGGTTCGCTCTGGGGTTTCCCTGGACCCTCTGGGGTTCCACTGTGCAGAGGCTCCTGATCTTTGCCATGCCCAATGGGAGACCCTAGTGCCCTTCAGCAACTTGGAACATCCTTCAGAAAAGAACACATTCTGTAACAGGACCAGTAAAGGGAAAATATTTCATTTAATCCTCAATGATGCATCTTATCTCGCTAACATGCTCTGTAAATTTCAAAAGGACTGCCATAACTGAAACTACCCAACAGACCATCAGGCATTCATTATTGTCTGCCCCCTGTATGGAAACGCCAAGGGAATAGAAAGTAACCTGCCTTTGAAGACTGAAATAAAGACAGTTTAGCTGTGTGTAAATGCAGAGCATCAAGGACTGATGAAGCAGGTTGCCTAATCGTATCTTTTGCAAGAAGAGCCAAGAGGCTGATGCTCAATGAACATCAGGGCAATAAAAGGAATTCAAAAGCATCTGTGAAGTGACAGACTGCAAGGTGGACTCCCAGACTGTACAGATATGACTCTTTATCTAAAACAAATTCTCAGTTTAAAATCCCGGGGCGGAGTGGTGGCTCTGCAGCCGGCAGAGGAATCCTACTCCGTTAGGCTCCTGAGCAAGGCCCTGAACCCCAACTGCTCCAGGGGCGCCGTACAATGGCTGAACCTGTGCTCTGACCCCAGGCTCTCTCCCTGTCTGTGTGTCTCCTGGAGAGCAAGCTGGGATATGCGAAAAGATAATTCCTAATGCAAGAAATTGTAAAGGGTTAATAAAGTGATGTTATTATTATTAAAATCCATTCATTTTACTGCATACACTGCACACACACACACAAATGTATACGTGCAGTTTAGCAATGTATTTCATGAGAAATAAAGCCTAATTCTCTGAAAAGGGTACAAGACAATGATGGGATTTCAGAAGGGCATCACGAGACGATCCTCAAGCAAGGCAGGACAGAATCTCTAAACCAAGGGGCGTACTGACTCGACTCTGAGGCAGCCAGACTCACTGCTGTTTCACCGAAAACAGCAGGTGGATAAATTATGCCAAGACAGAAAAAGAAAGCACAGTGGATGGGCTTTAGAGAATTATAGACCCTTATGCTCCCGGCATCAACTGCAATCATTTTAGTAATTGGAGAGCTCACAGTAGCTGTGTGTTTGACTTTAGTGGGCTGACCATGTGCTGGAATGCATCAAGGAACTACCTGGAAAAGGTAAACACTGATAAGACTTTCTTCATAAAGGAGAGAGGGATCGGGAATGGTAAAGCAAACCAAAAGTAACCCAAAGAAAGGCCGTTCTCAAATTAGAGAGAAAAGACTAAAAATGCGACACATCCCTGATGTCCCGAGCTCAGGATGAGCCCCTGTCTCTGGACAGTGTCAGGCCCGTCCCGGGCTGGGGAGAGGACAGTCTGCCCACGCTGCTGGACTGGGTGCCACAGAGCTTTCAAGGCAGCATAACAGAGCGAGCAGCTCCAGGACCAGGAGGTGCTCACGCAGGCCGCAGTGAGATAGAGCCCACACCAGCCTGCCTGGCGCTCGGGTGCCTGTGCCAGCAGCAGGCCATGCTCGGATCGGGGGGAAGGGAACAGAAGGGCCTTTCCAAGCAGATTCCCAGACTCTCCTCCAGACCAGCCCCCTCCCACCACTGCACTCCGGTCAACACTTGTGCGAAAAGTTCTTGCAATCGCAATGCTCTCTGCCCCAGCCAGAACAGGCTGAACTGCTCATTAATATCCCATGGCTGACAGGTTCAAATACAGGACCACGCCAAGCTACTGCCTGTCTCATGTTAAAGAGGCTCCTCCAGAGTGTCAGACGAAGGGTCTCCTTCACAACCTCCTTGCTGAGGTTACCCCAGCAGCCTGTCTACCCCTCACTGAGCAGAGCAGCTGCATCCTCCTCCTCCTCACTGCTCAACCAGGGCACAGGGCTCGTTCCCGTTCCCCAGCGTGGACACGTCACACGGCTGATCGGTCTGTGGCTGTATTTCACCAGCAGTGACTGCTGGCCCCTTGTATCTGGCCCCTTGCAAGACAATGTAAGTGTCATGCTTAGCTGTCTGCTGTCTGTGGGTAAGCGCATGCCAACGCTTTTCAGAATGGGAACAGGTTATTGCATCCCATTGCACACAAGCTGGAGAGCAGACCTATGTGCTGGTATCTGCTCTGCAATTAATTATTACTTCAGCACAGTGTGAAGCAGAGGATAATCCAAACCACAGCTCACCACAGTTTACACACACGGACGGGGTTCAGGATGTCGATTGCCTGGGTGGGTTAATGATAAACTGCAGGAGCCGCAGGAGCAGCAGCTGGGAAGCTGAACTGGGTGGTGTGCTGCTGCTGTTTGACGGAACCATCTAATGCAAACACCACAGCTTACGCAAAAAAAGCTTTGACTCGCTGTGCCTCCCTGTATCCTTATTGCAGTTCTCGGCTGTGACTGACGCCACTGACATTCCATTGCATCTGCAGGAACTTTAAAAGATCCATCTGGGCTCCTGGCAGGCTCTCGGTACAGAGCCTGTCTCTGGGGACCCCCTTCCTATCACTGGACCCTCTGTGTCTGGTCTCACTGCAACGATCCTCCAGGTTCATTCTCCAGCTCACATTTCTAATGTTGGCAAATTCAGTCTCCCAGTTAACCCAAAGCTACAAAGGTCACACATGTCAAATTAATACAGATAAAAATCTTGCTAATAGCTCCTTAAAAAGCTCCTTTTTTGGAGCCTGTCAACAATAGAAATTTGTTGCAGCCCGCAGTTATATCCACAAGCATCTGTCACAAAACACCACCGAAAATCTAACGTCCAAATTGTATTGTCTAGTTTTTTATGATGGAGAATTGTAGAATCACAACCAGAAGCCCTCGTGGCCCAGGTAAGTACATTTAAAACCACTTCTTTACACAAAGAGTGGTGGGAGTAAGGACAAGCTGCCCAAGCCCACCCTGGTGTCTTTCAAGAAACGGCTGGACGAGATTCTTAGAGTGATTTGTTACTAACTTCCAAACAACTGGCCTCCTCTCCTTTGGAACTGTTCTTACGTACTTGACAAAACCAGTTGTGAAGATCACTGACCAAACTGTGACTTAACAGATCTCTTATTTGCTCTGCCTTTCCAAGTAATGAAATATATTAAACATTCGTGGTTATGGTTTCTGAATTAAGTGCTACTTTTTGTCAGACTGGCTAGAATTATTTTTTTGCTGGCGCAAACATGGAGATTTAATCAATAAAAGTCAAATATGACAACACTAAGTGACAATACTGGAAAGAACCCTATTTGTATCTATTGTTATTTAAGTCACTATATAAACAAGATACCTGTACGTCAAATACTGCCGTCTATTTTGTCCCGGAATCTATCAGGATGTGATCCGCCCAAATCTGCTTGGATCAGGAGAGATTACGCACAAGCGCTGGCAGACCACAGTGCTCGGAGTCGCCTGCTGATCATATCACTTTGCATGGCACCCGAATGGCTGAATACTCAGGGCAAACAGGTGTTTCAGCTAGTTTGACAATTGAATTTGCCTTGTATCTTCTAAGAAATGAATTGTGGTTTTCGGGCAGTGTAGGCCCTAAGTGGGGGTGTTTTGCTTTGAAAGGGTGGGGGTCCTTAGCCGTGCTGTACAGCCCAGGCTGGGGATTCGGCATGCAGGTAGAAGTGAACTGGGCTCTTATACCACAGGCACAGCACTGAAGCTTGTCCTCCACCAAACCTGTGATCAAAATGTCACCACAGGCCCCAGCCTCCTCCAGAATGCACATTCTTTTCCATACAAATCTGTCCACAGCAGTGGTCAGGCAGAGCCTAGTCTCACCTTCAGACAGCTACATCCTGCATCACCATCTGCTAGACTTCTGCCTTGCAGACAAAGCAGTTCCTAATACTTCTTTATGCTTGACTAAATGTTTAATACACTGCCCCCTAGAATTAAGAGTGTGAATTAGCACAAATGCAGGAGTATCACTTGCAAGCATCACTTCCAAAGCTGGCTCTCCATGGCAAACTGGGAGTCTATAAACCAGAACAGAGGTCGTGCTGGGTTTGTCCTCCACTCAACAGTGTGTCAAAGATCCACACTGAGGTCCTGCCTTGTGCCACATGTGCCAAATTCAAAGATTTGAAATCTTTTTTCGAAGTTTTCTTTTTTCCAGTCTATAATACAGCGCAATTCGAAAAACAGCATGATTCCATCTGCGGTTAACTCGTCTGTTAATGGCCGGCAGGGTAAACAGGAGAAGGTGCTCGGTTCAAAGTGTGTTGTGTCTGGGCAGTCTCTGCGGACAGAAGGAAAGATTCCCCAGGCTGTGCAGGTTGCGAAGCAGGATATCTAGTGTTTGAAAGTCCGTTATGTGCCTTTGGAAAGGGCTTTGAGGAAGAGCCACGGGCCACTGAGGGGCTCTACATCCTGGGGGAGTCTGCACACTCTTACTCTGTACAGTAACCCAAAAGCACACAAACTCTCTGCACTTTCATGTTTTGCAGATAGCTGAATGAATGCACATGCCTTAATGTGGACTTTGCGGCCCAGTTTCCAGGCCCATGGTTTGTTACTGGAATGACCGTGACGCGCAGGTCCTGATGTGACGCACGTATGGCTGCTGTAGTCTCACCCAGCCTGCAGCATGTTAATGGGATTTGTTTGCACTGTCTCAATAAAACGCTGCTATCTGTCAGAGGTCCCACCCCGCAATTACAGCCCTCCCGCTCGGCGGCGGAGCGTATATATAGGGATGGATCGCTCAGCCTCGACCACGAACCGGACGGAGAGACTCGGCGCTCGACTCGGCAGCCCCCTCTTCAGGACACGATGGGGACGACAATGGCATGGATCTGTGTTTGGAGCTTCCTGATTGCCTGCACTCTGGGGTCCGATGTAACGAAAGGTAAGGAGATGGTTTGGGAAAAAGAAGAATACTCTTATCTGCCGTGCGGATGGTCATCACTAATGACTCCTGGCATTTTAATGACATAGTGATAAGGGCACAGCATGCTGATTACCAGCAGGGCCTGGTACCTCTCAGTAGAGCAATTGTGAGTAATGAAAGACACAGCCTGGCAGTGATTAAAGGTTAAAACCCAGGTTCTATAGCAGGAGGTCCAAGTCCTGGTCCTGAAGGACCACACACACGCTGGTTTTTGTTTCATCAAAGCCCTCAGTTACATAATCAAACTCTTAATTGAGTTAATCATCAATTAATTTATTCGGACTGTTCTCAGCTATTCTGCATGTTGGAAGTTGCCTCTTCACTACTGCACTTTGTAAATAAATTACAATTTTGCAGCAGAACAAAATTGCCAACATTCTGTTAGCAATGGTCCTGCAGGGCTAGAATTGGGAGCATCCGCCCTGCAGACTTATGCGTACTTCAGAAGAAACTCTGTTGAGTTCTGAGGATGCAGCCCTGAGCAGGAAGACCTACAGTCTCCCCTGGTCTTTGCTGGTGTGGGCCCTGTAGAGAGACTGTGAGCCCACAGGTACACCAAACCTTCCAAACGACAGAAGCAGACAAAAACGCTAGTAAGTTAGCACTTGAGGTAATGCTTAAAAAACCTTAACGCTGGAGGCAGCCATTAAGGGATGCATGTAAAAAAAAACGCTTGCAGTTTCTTTTAATTGATCACCATCAATCTCAAGCCGCCCTTCAGCCAGTTGAGCTGCCCTTTGCCCTTCCTCCTAGGCAGTGGCAGTGAGCACATCCAGACGATCTGCAGCACCTGGGGCAACGGGCACTACAAGACTTTCGATGGGGACGTGTACCAGTTCCCGGGGACGTGCGAGTACAACCTGGCCTCCGACTGCCACGAGTCCTACCTGGAGTTCTCCGTGCACATCCAGCGGGTGAAGCGCGGGGACCACTCGATCATCAGCCAGGTGGTCATCACCATCAAGAACATCATCGTCGTCCTCCACAACAAGCTGGTGGCCGTCAATGGAGACGTGTGAGTACTGCTGAGATTCGTAACGATCATCCTCAGTGTCACCCTTTGCAGACTGGACACTGAAACTTGGACACCTCCGTCTGGGGAAAAAGCCTGTTAATTAAAGCAAGCACAGTAATAATATCTTCACTCTAGTCACTCAGTAGGGTAGTGCTTTGTTGTGGTCTGGTAGGGTTAACTGAAATATTTTAAAAATTGATTCACTCCAGAGGAAAAAATTCTAGATGTATTGTCTTTCAATTCCATTCATTTTTTACGCAAATGTATCTTTATGAAGCAAAAATGGAAATCATGAAATATTGTAAACATGAGGAAAAGACTAGGACTGTCTCAGCTTGCCCTTGAGACAAGCTTAACTAGGCAGTTTATATCATAAAAGCAAATGACTGATTAATGCATTTGGCATTACAGCTTATTCCCTCAGGCTGAGGATTTCTGTCTCTGACTGCTCACTGCAGTATGTACACTGAATGCTGACACCACCTCTCTCTAGGTGCTCGGGCAGGTTATAAAGTATTGGTGTGAGAATCTTTATGTCTCTTCAGAAGCTCAGTTCAAGGACAAAGCTGACAGAAGTGAGAAAACACAAAGGCATGGTAGCAAACAGAAATCAGTGATGAGTTCTGAAAATACATTAAGTTTAACTAGACTGTTCTTGGCTGTAAAAGTCTTATATTCTGTCGTTCAAATCATATTTTTTCTTGTGCTCATATTGGTGAGGAAAGCTTCCTCATGCAGGTTGTTTCATTAAGTAAAGTCAGAATAATCTTCTCTCTTTAATGTACACAGTCCAGTTACAGTGTTGAAAATGAATTGCCTTACAATCAGGCTGCAAAAGACAAGGACCTGAAACTAACGCAATGTATTTCAACCCCAGTGTGAAAACCCCATACTACGGCTCAGGGGTACTGCTGGAGAAGAATGAGGTTTACACGAAGCTGTCTGCTAAACTGGGACTCACTTTCATGTGGAACGGAGAAGATGCCATCATGGTAAGAGCCAGCTCTTCAGAGAGGGAAGATTCATTCCCATCCTGTTACCAGTAGGTCACTCCTGGAGCTGTAACGAGACCATAGACATGACTTTGAATTGGTTGTGTGTCTCAGGCCTGACATGCACACATTTCTCCATGTACTTCTGTCAAGCTACCCCAGTTCTGAACTGAGCGTTCTGGGCTTTCTCTCCTCAGCTGGAGCTGGACTCCAAGTACAGGAACCGCACCTGTGGGCTGTGTGGGGATTACAATGGGATCAGCATGTATAATGAGTTCATCTATGAAGGTGAGTTATTGGAACGAGGGACTTTGAAAACTATGAGACAGTCAGGCATCACACATTGTTGTCAAACACGAATAGTGAAGACTGAGTTTATATACTTGTGAAACTACTTTTCTCATGGTTATAATTTATATAATATAATAAAAAACCTTATGTGTACTTAACACAAATGAATTTAGTAAACTATTCATCAGTTATTCTGTAAATGTCATATCTTTTGCATTGCCAAAACATATTTAAAACCGTAAACCTTCTTATGCAGGTGAAGCCCTGAGCCCCATTACATTTGGGAACCAGCAGAAGATCCATCGGCCCAATGAGGTGTGTGAAGACCCCTATGAGGAGGAATCAACACCTTCCTGTTCTCAGTATGTGAGTATCACGTCTAAACCTCCAGCTCGGCACAGAATGTGATTGTGGACAGTTTCTCATTTCAGTGGCTGTAACCTGCCTGTATTGCACCTAGCGCACACCCTGTGAACAGCTGCTCAAGTCCAACACCTGGGCCGACTGTATGAGCTCCGTGGACCCTGAGCCCTACCTGCAGGCCTGCATTCAGGACATGTGCAGCTGTAACTCTACCCTGGGTGACTTCTGTGTGTGCAGCACCCTCTCCGAATTCTCCCGGCAGTGCTCCCATGCTGGTGGCACTCCCCAGAACTGGAGGACTGAGAAATTCTGCGGTAAGATGCTAAATCACAGGTGGATTGTTGTACAGATTAAATTTCAACTTGGATTCTTTGCAGCTTTTAAGTTTTTGCAGTTCTTAGAAACAGGCTTTCTATCCCAGATACTATCTTGTATTTCACTGCAGCTTAATATTGAATTAGGTAGACTTTCTGACTTCTGTGATATTATAAGTACAATCTTTTGCTCTAAACCAAAGGTTTTCTCCCTTAACCATAGATAGTCTTATGCTGGACAGAATGATTTTTACTGTTTATGTGAAAAACACATCTAGCATTATGAAAATCAAGCTAGGATCTGCCCTGAAGCAGAAGACCTTTGCAGTATCTTGAAAGCAATGCATCTGACAGACATCTGAACTCCTCACAGCTTCATCCTAATTCATGTCCTGCAGTGCTTAGTGTCATTAACCCATTGCTGTGATGACCTCTAAATATACTGTGTCCAAACTGCAGCCAAGCAGTGTCCCTTCAACATGGTGTACTTGGAGAGCGGCTCCCCCTGTATGAACACCTGCTCCCACACTGACACAAGCACACTGTGTGAGGAGCATCGCATGGACGGCTGCTTCTGCCCCGCAGGTCAGTGCCCCTGTGTTCTGCAACACCACCCTGTAAAACCAGGATGACATGCCTGGTCTCCAAGACCTGTTTTGGATGCTCTGTGCAGTTATAATTAACAGTATTGCACAAGATGCGAGACTAGAGGCTATTTTAATACAAATGACTAGGAAATAGGATGTAAGACTATGTTACTGGGTGAGTTAGGCTGAGAGCATGACGTGACTGTAGATCCACATACTGTCACAGTGTGTGATCACTAGTGACCAAGTAGAGAAATGGTGACTTGTGTTCCAGTGAAGAGGTTATTTTTGGGTGTTGAAGTCCTTCCAGCAGGAACAGTAGGAGAGTGAAGCAGGCAGTCTGTCATGGACTGTGGTCTCATGCTGCCTGTCTTTGCTGTGCCACAGGGACGGTGTTTGACGATGTTTCTCAGACCGGGTGCATTCCAGTGGAGCAGTGCCAGTGCAACATGCATGGCACACACTACCAGCCTGGGGAGACAGTCCAGCAGGAGTGCGAGGAATGGTAAGCGGCATCTTCGGCCACTGCAGTGGCTTCTGTCACCTGCACTCTCTCTATCTGATTCAGTGTAGTTTGAAACTGAAATGTTAAAGACCAGGTCCCATCTTATCCTCCCATTAAAATGGATTGTGTTCACAAACACTTATTTCTGTGTGACGTGCTGTGCATGCTGTTGTCTCTTTGGCTTTGTGTCCTAAACATGACCCATCCTTGTTTCTAGTGCTTGAGGCAGAGTTCCTCACAGTGCTGCTGAGCCAGGGGTGATATTCTTCATGCAGGGTGTGAAACTCGAAGGGCTGTTCTGTGTTTCAGTGTGTGTGAGTCGGGGAAGTGGGCCTGTAAGAGCCGGTCCTGTCCTGGGAGCTGTGCTGTGGAGGGGGGAGCTCACATCTCCACCTTTGATGGCAAGACCTACACCTTCCATGGAAACTGCTACTATGTCCTGTCCAAGGTAACGTCCCTGCCCATTACTGTAGGACGTCCTTTCTCTGTTGTTTCCAGATGTTTCGAGCTGTCCTGTAGAAATGTAAATTAGTACAGCCCTCCTTGATAAGAAGTGTGGTTTGAGTCTCTATTTGTTCCCTCTCATCTCAGCCGTGCATTGGAGCCAAGTTCAGCATCCTGGGAGAACTGATTCCCTGTGGCTCTCAGGACTTGGACACCTGTCTGAAGACAGTGGTGGTGCTGCTGGACAATGACAAGAACAATGTGAGTGTGGAGCCAGAGAGACTGGTACTGGAGGGACAAGATACCAGGAAGGACAGATTTATTTTGACAGGTTACTGTAACTATATCCTAACTAGATCGGCTGGATTCCCACCATAAAGTGCCTTCAAGAATCTCTATGGAGTCACTGCTGCTAGCAGGCTTGGCAGTTTATTCTAGCAGACACTCAGAAATGCTCCCTGTTCTCAGTCCATGGAAATGCTACAAGAGTGCATCTGTGGTCTGTCCTAGTGTACAGTGAACATGGGGATGACAGTGGGAGTGAGAGGGGAGCACAACAGTAGTTCCAAAGACCATTCACAAGATCTCGTACAAAAATCTTATTAAAGAACCCACCCTGTCCATATGAGCCACAGTTAGCCTTTATAGTAGGTTTACAATGGGTATTAATTCAATTCTGAGCACAAGGAAATATGTACAGTATATTACCTGGTCAGCTGCTGGATCTTTAACACGTTTCTTCTTCTTGAAGGCTTTGGTGTTTAAAGCTGATGGGAAAGTGCTCCACAACTCTGCTGAGATCAGTCTCCCATACAACACGGGTGAGAACTAGACTCCGTCTGTTGGGAATGTGCCCTGTTGTGTAGGGTGTATGATGAGACTGTCACAACAGAGAACTGCATGAATATACGAATAGTCAATACAGATCTAATGGCTTCTATTTCTGTCATTGTTTAGCGCACCTCCATGTCTTCAGACCCTCCTCCTTCCATATCATCCTGCAGTCGGACTTTGGTTTGCAGGTGCAGGTCCAGCTGGTTCCCATCATGCAGGTCTATGTGTCCCTGGAGCAGTCCTACAAATCCAAGATGTGTGGTAAGTTGCACTGCATCTGTTCCACAATAAAACCGGAGCTCTCTGGTAGCTAATCTTTGCCCAACAGCCTGTATTGCAGTTCCTTTGCTATGGAAAATGACAGTAAGTTGCTCAGGCAGAAGCCCCACTGTAAGCAGTGTCTTGTGCACAGGTCTGTGTGGAGACTTCAATGACGTTCAGAGTGATGACTTCAAGACCCAGCTTGGGCTGGTGGAAGGCACAGCTGCCCCGTTTGCCAACTCCTGGAAGGCCCAGGCCAGCTGTCCAGACAGGTCTGACCGGCTGGATGACCCCTGTGCCCTCAGTGTGGAGACAGGTGAGAGTCCAAGAGCTGCCTTCCATGTCCATATACAGCATGTGCTGGCCAGATAATGGGACTGAGTGTATCCAACCATTAAAAACGGCATCTCTGCCACAGTGCAGTGGGATCTAATGGTTTTTCTTTCTCTCCCTTAAGAGAACTACGCTGAACACTGGTGCTCCATTCTGAGGAGTGACCAGGAGTTTGTCAAGTGTCACACTGTGGTAGACCCTGAGGATTACTACAAGGTACACATGTGGCCATCTTGTTTTTTTGAAAAGCAATTTGATTCGGTCTGATAATAAGGATGACTTTCCTGCCTGCTGTGATTCCAGAAATGCGTGTACTCCACCTGTAACTGTGAGAAGAGTGAGGACTGCCTGTGTGCTGCCTTGTCCTCCTATGTGCGAGCCTGTGCTGCCAAGGGTGTGAGTCTGCAGGACTGGAGGAGCACTGTGTGTGGTGAGTGGGGGAGGGGGGGACTGGGGTCAGGGGCTCTGGGGGCCTGTCGGTCCCAGAGCTGAGAAACCAGCTGCAGGTACACACCAAGTCCTCTGTCCAAACTCCAGGCAATGGGGACAAAAGGCAGAGGGGAGGGGAGTCTTAAGCTTCAGCTCTGTTCATGTTGGCGCAATGCTGCACATCTTGGGGAAGAACTTTGGCTTGGACGTCTGCAGAAGCTGCATTCTTACTCTGCTGATTTACAGATAAGTACAAGACGAGCTGCCCTGCCACTCAGACCTTCTCCTACGGACTCCATGGCTGCCAGCGCACCTGTCTCTCCCTCAGCTCTGATCTCCAGTACTGCTCCCCCACCTTCTTACCTGTGGACGGCTGCGCCTGCCCTGAGGGTCTGTACCAGGATGAGCATGGCGTCTGTGTGCCCAAGGCCAAGTGCCCTTGCTTCCACAATGGAGACCGAATCCAGCCTGGGAAATCCATCACAATCAAGGATGAGCACTGGTAGGCGTCATTCCCAATATTCTTAAATAAACACCTGATAATCATCGAGAATTACAGGATATCATAATATTTAAGAGTTTCTTCCATATTGGAATAAGACATAAGAATAAAAGAACACAAGAGCATTTAAACAAGAAGAGGATACTGTCTCCTTCTGCGAATTGGTTCATAATCTCATCCTGTCAATGCCTTATAAGAAACCATGGTTTTAACTTTGACAGTATGGATGAGTAGCTTGTTCCAGATCAGAACCACATTTTTAGGACAAGAAAGTGCCTGTTTTCAGTTTGCGTTTTTCTTTTGCTTCCAAAGTCCGTATGGACAAAGCTAATTGCAAATATGGACGCAAGTATTTGAATGCATCTGTTTTTTAATATGAAGTTTTCGTTTTTGTTATCACTATTTTTGTTATAACCTACACATTCTGTGATTTCAGCATGTGCACCAATGGGAAGTTACACTGCCTGTCTACAAAAAAATCAACAAGTAAGTACCATGGGCTCATGGTTGGCAAAGCATGCAGAGAGCTCTTGCTTTCTTCTGCTGGCTCTGACTCCCTGTGTCCTGTGTACTCCAGGCTGCCCATCCCCCAAGACCTACTTCAACTGTTCCACAGCCAGGTCAGGCTCTACAGGTTTGGGGTGTCAGAAGACCTGCAGAAACCCTGCTGCCAACTGTGTGAGTGAAGGCAAATTTCTCTCTCCTCTTCTCCAGCTTTTCAAGCTCCTCTATTCTATGGGTTTTTCACAGAAAATCAATTCATGCTTAATGTATTAGAGATTTCCAGTTTAATTTAGTTGTTTTAAAAAATCAATTTATTACTTTATTTTATAGCCTGATACATAACTTTGTGCTCTGTCCCTGCAGTACCCCGTTGGGTGCGTGTCGGGGTGCAAGTGTCCCGATGGGCTTTATGACGATGAGATTGGGAACTGTGTCCATGAACATCAGTGCCCCTGTTTCCATAATGGAGATGCCTTCGCCAATGGAAAAATAATGAAGGAGAAGTGCAACACTTGGTAAGTCTTTGACTAGAGGCCTTTTGAGCAAATCGACTCATTTACCTCAGAGCCCTTTCCCTGTCCTTCCTTACCCAAGAAAGAGCTTTGCGCTTGAAACACATTGCTATTTGCTATTTTCTATCTGCATTAAGCCATTGTCTGCCTTGCATTCTTTATGCTTTTGAGGCCCTGTTTACAGTTATACTTAAGTCAATAAGTATTTATTTGTCTGTGACTGGAGACAACCCTGCATTTTCTACATCTTACTAACATAGCTCTTAAGAGTCCAAAACCCTAATGTATGAGATTTGCCATTGAAAATTGCGATTGCATACTCTTTGCATTGATGTGTCTTTTATTCATTACTCCATTTTTAAATCCACCTGGACATGACGCAAATGCATGGCATCTTCAGACCCAGGAGTGAGACCATTAGATACGAACCCTTTGTGTGAAACTTGAGAGCTGTGCAATTCCATACTGTCATAGCTGCTGCCTGGCAAAGCCTCTTGCGGTGTATTGCTGAGAAACAGTTCTTCACTGTTGACTCTTGCGCACATATTGTCAGCCTTCCTGCTTGAGTTGGATCAGGTGGACTACCTGGCCTGTATACAACTGCAGTAAGCCATAACCTTGGAGCAATCCAGACTGCAGTGCTGAGAGGCAGTCACTGTGTAAACTGAGCTGTGCTCATCAGGATACTCCTGTTGATATTGACGTCTGGTGTGATTCCAGCTCTCTTCCCCTGGTTCAATATTTTTGGTGTCTCTCTCTCTCCCTCCAGCACCTGCAAGGCGGGGCAGTGGCAGTGCACGCAGGAGAAATGCCCGGGCACCTGCACCATCTATGGCAGCGGGCACTACATCACCTTCGACGGTCGGAGGTTTGGCTTTGATGGAGACTGTGGATATGTGGCAGCTCAGGTAGCTGTATGCTGATTAGCTTACCATTTATGCTGTCTGACCATCACAGAAATTTTCATAAACTAGATTATTGCTTTTACAGAAACACCTTAATGGCCAAGACACACAGAAAGCAATATGTTTATGTTTTTTTAATATTTATGCACTTACATTATTACTATGTGTTAAAGGACTTCTGTGGAGATAAATCTTCAAACGGCACCTTCAGTGTGATCACTGAAAACATTCCCTGTGGAACAACAGGCACAACCTGCTCCAAATCGGTGCGGATTTATATGGGGGTAAGAGCCATTTCTTGAATATCATCATAGCTACTTCTTTCAGGTACATCGTCATCCTTCTAGATCCAATCTCAAGCTGTACTCTATTGGCAGAACTGTTCTCCCATGTTTCTGAACCCAGTGCTGAGGCATTGTCTGGTTTCCTGCAAGCCTCCCCACTGTAGAAACTGGTATAAATGTTGGGCTCACCAGGAGCTGAGCTGTCTGTCTTTCACAGAGAACTGAGCTGAAGCTGTCTGATGGGAAGTATGAAGTAACTAAACTAGACTGGGGAGAACAGGTGACGTACAGAGTGCGGACTGTTGGCTTGTACCTCGTTATCGAAACCAGCATTGGGCTGGAGGTGCTCTGGGACAAGGGGACAGCCATACACATCATCTTGGATCCATCGTACCAGGTATTTCCAAAATTTCTGACACTGAGGTCTATAGATGCAAAAATAAGATGGATTTAGTGGAAGATGCCCTTGTCATCCAGGTGTTGTTTCCATGGCAAAGAGAACAGTATCACTGTACTCTGCACTTGTACATCCACTGTCTGATCCCAGATTTGCTGACATTTTAATTTATAAGTTTAACTTTTTCTCGGCATGAAGTGGCTTGTGGGAGGGATTCTGCAGTGCTGCTGTCGCAGGATGTGCCCTGCAGGCTCCCTGACTTGTGCCCTGTGTCTCCTCTAGGGGCAGGTGTGCGGCCTGTGTGGGAACTTCGATCACAACGGGAAGAACGACTTCACCACCAAGGGCCAGCTGGTGGTGGCCAGCCCCCTGGAGTTTGGGAACAGCTGGAAGGTGTCCAGCAGCTGTCCCGACGCAGCGGTCCATGACCCCTGCTCTATGAATCCCTTCCGCCATGGCTGGGCTAAGCTGAAGTGCAGCATCATTAAGGGAGAGACCTTTAAGGACTGCCGATCTAAGGTACACCCATCCTCATATCCCTTGTGCAAAGGATTGTAGAGGCATGTATTTTAAACAGCATTGCATGTCTTATTTGAGTGACTTAGTGACTGAGTTGAATCTCTGTCCTTAGCACACCTCCTGTGGATGAGCATACAGAATTCTGCTCCCAGTCAGCACTGCAGTGTTGCAACATGATTTTACATTATGTTCACTCACTTTGGATATCATTCTGAGTAACTGTGGTCTTTGAGAGCTGATTTGAGAATACATTGCTCAATATTATGGCTGTAAACAAGCTGTCTTTTCCATATTGAATTCCTCCCCCTGTGCAGGTGGACCCTGCTCCATACTATGACGCCTGTGTCCGTGACTCCTGTGCCTGTGACAGTGGAGGAGACTGCGAGTGCTTCTGTACAGCTGTGGCTGCCTATGCTGCAGCCTGTAATGCAGTTGGGGTTTGTGTGGCCTGGAGGAATCCAAAGATCTGCCGTGAGTACAGACAACGGACTACAAATTCACAATTACTCTTCATTCCTTCCTGGTGCACATGCCTGTTTAAGATGCCCTTAACTGTTATTAACATTACATAACATTTCATTGTTATGCCATGTCATGCTTTACAATATAATACTCAATACAACACTCTCGATAGTTAAAGCACGGCCCCTACATTTCAGCCTGAAAACAACCACAGGTACAGTACATCAGAGTGGACACCTCCATAAAATCAGTTCAGTTAATTACAATTACTGTCAAATTGTCCATCAAAAGAAAGCAAGTTTGTTCCACCTATTTTTTTTTAATATAAGTACCACACACTCTTCAAAGAGAACAGCACAATGTACATGTGGTTTCCTGGATGTACTTTGTCTCCGGCAGCTGTGTTCTGCGAGTTCTACAACGAGCATGAAGAGTACTGTCAGTGGCACTACCATCCCTGCAACCCCTGCATTAAAACCTGCCAGAACCCGCATGGAACCTGCAACACCTCGCTCCTAGCCATAGAGGGTAAGAGACCACAAACACAGCCTCAGGTTTTTGAGTGAAGGTAGCTTCTTACTGTATAACATCTGCCTCTCCCATCACCATATTTGATACTACTAAAATCATCGATCCCTGCCTGTCTTGGGAAGAGTAGTACAGTACATGATCTGTGAGGGTAGCTGGTATCTTTAGCCACTTCCTTTATTGTTCAAGTGCCTGCACACCTCACCCTAAGCTCCATCAGCTAGACTCTGTACCATTAAAGGTCATAGAATGATAGTACTGTGCAATATGTTTGGTTTTCACTACTAATTACGGAATTGTGTTCATTTCTAGGATGCTTCCCCAAATGCCCTCCAGAAAAACCTAAATTTGATGAAGAAAAGAGGGTCTGCGTGGCCGAATGTGAACCCACAACAACCACCACACCCACCACCACCTCAACCACGACAACAACGACCACACCCACCACCACAA
The DNA here is from genome assembly GCF_040954835.1 of Lepisosteus oculatus. Classification (NCBI taxonomy): domain Eukaryota; kingdom Metazoa; phylum Chordata; class Actinopteri; order Semionotiformes; family Lepisosteidae; genus Lepisosteus; species Lepisosteus oculatus. The sequence continues at coordinate 1,594,596 of NC_090716.1, forward strand.
CAACCACTACAACTACACCTACTACCACCACAACCACACCCACCACCACAACTACACCTACTACCACCACAACCACCACAACCACACCCACCACCACAACTACACCTACTACCACCACAACCACACCCACCACCACAACAACCACTACAACTACACCTATTACCACAACGACCACAACCACAGGTAAATCCACTTTATTTACATTACTGGTGAATTTTAAAAAATACTTGAATAATTACATCATAAAAAATATTTTTAAAAATTAATTAATCAATAATTATATGGAATAAATCTATAAAGAAACATAGAAACCATGACTAAGTTCAGTAAAAAAGTATGTTACTTGCAATTGCAATCACTTCATTTCTTCCTCAGTTCTTCACATAACTACTAGAATGTGATATTCACAACACATAAAGTATGTTTTTCTGAATTAAATAAAACAAGCGAAAGTACAGCCATGAAGATAGATCCTTTCACATTAACTGTTGTTGCTGTTAATGTATTGTGCTCTTCAGCCATTTAGTGTGGTATTTTACTTCTCCAACATGAGCAATATTCTACATCGCTCTGAATTGTTGTAAATTCTCTCGCACCACTGTTCCCTTTAAATCACCCTCACCACTGCTCTCTCTACACTCACCCTCACTCAGCCATTGTGCGGCGCCCCTGGAGCAGTTGGGGTTAAGAGCCTTGCTCAGGGGCCCAGCGGAGTAGGATTCCTCTGCTGGCCATGGGATACGAACCGGCAACCTTCCAGCCACAGGCGGAGGTCCTGAGCCACAGAGCCACCACACCGCCTGCAAAGATCACCCCTGTTGTACATGAAATGAAATGAATTTTTGAGCTGGGGATGAGCATTCATTTAGGAAGACTAAGCTAGAAAATCCCTTGATCAAGTTCTTGGCCTCTGCAAAGTCTAACCAAGTTCTTTCACTTCTTCACAGATTGCCCGAGAACAGAATGCCAGTGGACAGATTGGTTTGATGTTGATTATCCAAAGTTAGGTCCTGATGGCGGTGACTGGGAGACCTATAAGAACATTATAACGGCAGGACATCAAATCTGTGACCACCCAGAAAACATCAGTTGCCGGGCAGAGCCGTACCCTGATAAACCAGTAGAGCAACTGGGACAGAAGGTTCAGTGTGACGTGTCATTTGGGCTGATATGCAAGAACAAAGATAACATGAAGACCCCACCCTTCAAGTGCTTCAACTATCAGATTAAAGTGTGCTGCAGGTCCTGCGTTCAAACAACCACCACAACCACAACCACAACCACAACCACAACCACAACCCCCAAACCCACGACCACCACAACCACAACCACAACCCCCAAACCCACAACCACAACTCCAACCCCCAAACCCACAACCACCACAACCACAACCCCCAAACCCACAACCACAACTCCAACCCCTGAACCCACAACCACCACAACCACAACCCCAACCCCCAAACCCACAACCACCACAACAACCCCCGAACCCACAACCACCACAACCACAACCCCCAGACCCACAACCACCACAACCACAACCCCAACCCCCAGACCCACAACCACCACAACCACCACAACCCCAACCCCCGAATCCACAACCACCACAACCACCACAACCCCAACCCCCGAATCCACAACCACCACAACCACCACAACCCCAACCCCCGAATCCACAACCACCACAACTCCAACCCCCGAATCCACAACCACCACAACCCCAACCCCCGAATCCACAACCACCACAACCACCACAACCCCAACCCCCGAATCCACAACCACCACAACCACCACAACCCCAACCCCCGAATCCACAACCACCACAACCACCACAACCCCAACCCCCGAATCCACAACCACCACAACCCCAACCCCCGAATCCACAACCACCACAACCACCACAACCCCAACCCCCGAATCCACAACCACCACAACCACCACAACCCCAACCCCCGAATCCACAACCACCACAACCACCACAACCCCAACCCCCGAATCCACAACCACCACAACCACCACAACCCCAACCCCCGAATCCACAACCACCACAACCACCACAACCCCAACCCCCGAATCCACAACCACCACAACCACCGCAACTCCAACCCCCGAATCCACAACCACCACAACCACCGCAACTCCAACCCCCGAATCCACAACCACCGCAACTCCAACCCCCGAATCCACAACCACCACAACCACCACAACTCCAACCCCCGAATCCACAACCACCACAACCCCAACCCCCGAATCCACAACCACCACAACCACCACAACTCCAACCCCCGAATCCACAACCACCACAACCACCACAACCCCAACCCCCGAATCCACAACCACCACAACCACCACAACCCCAACCCCCGAATCCACAACCACCACAACCACCACAACCCCAACCCCCGAATCCACAACCACCACAACCCCTACCCCCGAATCCACAACCACCACAACTCCAACCCCCGAATCCACAACCACCACAACCACCACAACCACCACAACCCCAACCCCTGAATCCACAACCACCACAACTCCAACCCCCGAATCCACAACCACCACAACCACCACAACCCCAACCCCCGAATCCACAACCACCACAACCACCACAACTCCAACCCCCGAATCCACAACCACCACAACCACCACAACTCCAACCCCCGAATCCACAACCACCACAACCACCACAACTCCAACCCCCGAATCCACAACCACCACAACCACCACAACCCCAACCCCCGAATCCACAACCACCACAACCACCGCAACTCCAACCCCCGAATCCACAACCACCACAACCACCGCAACTCCAACCCCCGAATCCACAACCACCACAACTCCAACCCCCGAATCCACAACCACCACAACCACCACAACTCCAACCCCTGAATCCACCACAACCACAACTCCAACCCCCGAATCCACAACCACCACAACCCCAACCCCCGAATCCACAACCACCACAACCACCACAACCCCAACCCCCGAATCCACAACCACCACAACCCCAACCCCCGAATCCACAACCACCACAACTCCAACCCCCGAATCCACAACCACCACAACCACCACAACCCCAACCCCCGAATCCACAACCACCACAACCACCACAACCCCAACCCCCGAATCCACAACCACCACAACCACCACAACCCCAACCCCCGAATCCACAACCACCACAACTCCAACCCCCGAATCCACAACCACCACAACTCCAACCCCTGAATCCACAACCACCACAACCACAACTCCAACCCCCGAATCCACAACCACCACAACCACCACAACCCCAACCCCCGAATCCACAACCACCACAACCACCACAACTCCAACCCCCGAATCCACAACCACCACAACCACCACAACTCCAACCCCCGAATCCACAACCACCGCAACTCCAACCCCCGAATCCACAACCACCACAACCACAACTCCAACCCCCGAATCCACAACCACCACAACCACCACAACTCCAACCCCCGAATCCACAACCACCGCAACTCCAACCCCCGAATCCACAACCACCACAACCACAACTCCAACCCCCAAATCCACGACCACCACAACCACAACTACTACAACTACAACTAAAGGTCCTACTCCACCTCCAGGCTGCCCGGAATGGAATAAAAAAGTGAGTATATACTACTTTTTATAGAACTTTAGCAATTTCTTAAAATGTGTTACTTAGGAAATTTACAATGTTTAATAATGGTAGAGGTATAATGTGAAAGATAACAGAGCTGTAAATTGAAGTTATCAATTAAGGTATCCTTTAAACCGAACAGGTACTGTAAAATAGAAGAAAGTAAGTGTATTTACACACTGTATGTCACGTAGCAGTTCCTTCCGGGCCCTATGCGGACGACGCGATCCAGAATAGTGAAGATACACTAGGGAAAAAGTCATGCAGGAGATCCAGGGGATCCATCCAGGGAGTTAAAACATGAACCGGGTCGGGACCGGCGAAGGGAGGGGAATCAGGAACAGAAGAGTTAAACCATAACGGAGCCAGACGCATCTCATGATGCGGAAATCAATGAGGAACCAGGAGTGAGGTCCACGTCTGGCTTTTAAGGGGGAACGGGAATAGGGAACAGGTGCAGACAATGGGAGGGAACGAGGAAGGGCTGGAGCTCCCTTAAGAGGAGGGGTTAGCGATCATGACACTGTACAGTACATGTTGTAATACAACATTTTGAGCCTAATCCTGATGAGGACTACAGATTCTTTGAGGCAAAGCCCTTGAGAGATTTTTTGTTGGTCACGATTTGCATTTGTAATATTGTTTTCATTCTTGATTTCCAGCAAAATGAAACATTCGAGATATGCAACTGCACAATTGCTAGATGCATTGAGAACAACACAATTGAGATAATCCCCTACGAATGCCCACCTCTTCAGAACCTCACCTGTGCTAATGGAAGACCCCCAGTCTTGGTGTTGGATAGCACTGGGTGCTGCAAGCAGTATGTGTGTGAATGTGAGTATTACTGTACCTCTGGAGTGCTTTCCTAGGTGTATAAAAAAGTCAAAATCTCTACTGAAAATGGAAAAAACGAGACCCATGTTGTATATTCACCAGGAATAAGCAAAGATTCATGATGCAACAGCCCCCTTTAGTTTGTTTAGATTTATTCTTGAAGTTTTATACAGACTGATAAGAGTTAGCTACACAGTGATGGACTGATGGGATTTCTGTTTTACAGGCTACTGTTTTGGCTTTGGAGACCCCCATTATGTCACCTTCGATGGGCTCTATTACAGCTTCCAGGGGAACTGCTCTTATGTGTTGGTGGAAGAGATCAAACCCATATATCATAAATTTGGGATTTACATCGATAATGTGTACTGCGATCCCCGAGAGGAAGTGTCCTGTCCTCGCTCCATCACAGTCTCTTTTGGTGGAGATGAGATCACCCTGGAGGATAAAGACGACACATTGAGAGTGAGCCTGCAGGTCAGTCCTCGCTGGTTTTACTCATCCTCAGTTTCTCTATTTAGGTCTTTCATGTTGATTACACATCTTTAACTTTGATCATCTTCATACAGAATTTCATGAGGAGCCACCTCAGGACATAACTGCCACAGCAGAACTTTTAAGAAAGTTAGGAGGGAAGCTCATTCCGCTCATCGGATTTTGTTGTTTCCCAGTATAGTAAATGTTTCATGATAATAGTTGAAGTAGGGAGCTGTGTCAGTATGCGTAAACTGCAAAGGAGCAAGTTCCCTGCTGAAAAGAGAAGAAAAGAAACACAACGTTTCAGCTGTGGACATCTTCTATGAACCAAAGAAGGCTCTACAGCCGAATAGATGTGTTTCTTTTCTTCACTTTTCAGCAGGGAATAAACCTTTATTTGTTCCAATGTTACACGATCCTGTCTTACTCACTTCTTACTGTTAGCTTCCTGGATATTATTTCCACTTGATAATCTCAAGCAGCATTTAATTTGATAGTGGGTAAACAAAATGGACACGGCAAGTTTACAAATGCACTGATCACCTGTATTTCATATCTGAAAACCTACTCCTGCCATCTGACATTTTTTAGATCGATCACAGAACTGACAAAGACCTCACAAATGACACTATTTTTAAACTTTCCAAAAAAGTCCCAGGGCTCAATAGCATGTATACTAATGTTTGTTTTCCTCCTGTCTGTTTCTGTGTGAAGGTGCTGGTAAATGGCAATGTTTCGAAGTCTGAAAAGGACGAGTACGAGGTGGGCAAGATGACTGTACTGAAATCTGACTATAGTCTGAAGCTGAACATCCCAAGCATAGACACATTGGTGACTTTCGATGGAATTTCCTTCACTATCAAGATGCCTTACTCCAAATTTGGCAATAACACACAGGGACAATGTGGTAAGTGCAAGGAATACCTGTAGCAGACCTAGAATTGAAAAACTGGAGTCTTCATAAGCTTGTCACCTAAAAGCCTCATTGTCTTCATTATCTGAGGCATTAAATTGCTCTTTTTGTTTCTTGTTTTAAGAATCAGAAAAAGTTACAAATAACTTACAAATGCAAACTTTATAATTGCTACTTGTTATTTTTTTATTAGTGTACACACCTGAGTTGAGAACTGATTCGCTGCTTTCTACATCTCATTATTTACATAATTTAGGAAAAACTATCAAAACATTACAGAAGTTCAAAGTAATTTGGCCTCTTGTGAAAACAGTCTCAATTCACAACTAACTCTTTGATGTGCAAAAATACTGCTTTCTCTCCTCAGGAACCTGCAATAACAACCAGGAGGATGACTGCATGCTTCCTGGAGGCCAGCTGGTCAAGGACTGTGCTGTGATGGGAGACCACTGGGTGACACAGAAGAGCAAGCCCCTCTGCCCCACACCTGCCCTGCCCACTAGCAGCCCACCAAACCCACCGCCTACTGGACCCTGCAAACCAGATTCTGTCTGTGGCCTCCTCAAGAGCACGTGAGCTAACAAAAAAGTCCACCAGTCACCTATTCATCGACACAGGGCAGCAGAATCCTTTTTCCAAACATTTGCAGCCTCCTCTGGTTTTACCATTGCTCTTAATTTACCTGTTTTAACTGGAAAAAAGTAGCATCATTTACATCCTAATTCAAAACCCCTATAAACCCTGCAGGACTCAGGCAAAACTCATCATAATCTCACTGACTGACAACTTTCCTTCATGCAACTCCCCCTGCCACTGCTGCCCAGTGATGGACTGCCCTCCTGTTGGTATCCGCAGGGTGTTTGCAGCGTGCCACAAACTGGTCCCTCCAGAGCCTTTCTACCAGGGCTGCGTGTTTGACAGCTGCAACGTGATTGACCCCTCCATTGAGTGCTCCAGCCTGCAGGCCTACGCCTCCATGTGTGCACAGCTGGGCGTCTGTGTGAGCTGGAGAGATGCCACGAAAGGGAAATGCCGTAAGTGCCTCCACCTGATTCCTTTGAGCTTCTGGATAGAGCTCCTGAGCATGTGGTCAATCAATTCCACTGCAGTACTTTAATTAATACAGAGGATATCTCACATACTGTCCATACTGTATATGACAATGCAGGGTGTGGTAAAGAAAGTGGTTTAGAAGGGCTGCAGGTCTGTGCAGATTTTATTTTAAAACATCAGGTTTTAGAATAGCTTTTCATAAGGTGAAAAGATAAAGAGGTGTATTGCACTGCTGTGAGCATGCCCCAGCACCATGAACCATAGCTCTTTTCTGCAGTTGGTTTACCCAGCTGACTAAAACTAAAATCTTCTCTTACAGCCTTTCCCTGCCCTTCCAATATGGTCTACAAGCCATGTGGTCCTATCAGTCCACACACTTGCCAGGACAAGTAAGTTATTATCATACAGAAGCACAGTGAAGGAAACAAGAACAAAAACTGGTCTTGAATTTAAAGTTTGATATGTGCTTCTGGCCTATTCCTCACCAGCGGGGTTGCACTGAAACGTTATGACGAATCGGTCCTGTTTGACTTTCTAACTGGGTTTTGTTTTCAGCCCATCTCAAAACCAGGGACCCCAACCAGCAGAGACAGAGGGCTGCTTCTGCCCAGCAGGCTCGATCTTGTACAACAAGCACACTCAAGTCTGTGTGGAGAAGTGTGGTATGTGCATTTCATTTTTCATTTGAGAAAAAAACAAACAGCAAATCATTAGTTTTAGTAAGGGTGTGTTCTCAATAACAGCCCTGGTTAACATTTGGGGGAGAAAAGAACAGAACAGAATAAGGGTGCTTACAGGAACTGCAATTAAGACTACCAGCCTGAGCACAGTTTGATTCAGTTCAAACTATGTGTACAGTACGTATTGTAGAAACGGTGTCTGCAAATAATGCCTAAGCATTTCTAAAGGTTATTATTGCTCAAAGTCCATGATAAACTTTTAGGGAAAGATGACACAGTAGTACAGCTATATCATCAGACACCCCACAGTAACAGCCTCAGTCTGTAATATCCAGCCAAGACACTGCTGTACCTGCACCTCCACAGTATCCTACTGACCTGGCTCACATTCGCTCCTTGTTTCCACAGGATGCCTGGACCCAGAGGGCAAACCTCGGGAGGTGAGGCAGTCTTGTTGTTTTGTTCTGGTAGTTCGAGAACTCTAGCTACCAGGGGACAACGTGAGCCTTCCCTGACCTTGCTGATATAAGAGGCTGGGAGGCTCTAGTACGAGGTCTGTCTGTGATTCTTCTATTTCTGCCCTAGTTCGGGGAGACATTTGAGTACAACTGCCAGAACTGTATCTGTGACGTCAACATGAAAGGAGTGAGGTGTGAGCCAAAGGACTGTCCAGTGAAGCCCAAACCTGACTGCAGTGGGCCAGGCTTTGTCACCACCAGTGAGACCAGCTCGACGGACCCCTGCTGCAAGGAGCTTGTCTGCAGTAAGTTCATTTCATGACCAAAAGAGTAGTCTGCACCTACACTCAACCATCACTTGGCCTCTGTCACAGAAGAAAGGAGGAACCTGCTCTGCCAATCATCCGCCATGTGGCTGCTTCAACCACACATTAAAAATACATCTTGGCTATGTCACATTTTCAGCTCAAGATGTTTGTCTAAATGCATGTATTCTTGGGAACACGTTATCACTGCCTCAGTTGTTTGTGTTGGTGAAGTGGCGGACAGTCTTGCATTGCCTCTTGCTGTTTCTCTTCAGGATGTAATGCCAGCACCTGCCCACCCACTCAGACGGACTGCCCAGTGGGATTCAAGCCTACTGTCGTTATCCCTGATGGGAAATGCTGCCCAGAATATAAATGCGGTAAAGGCATTTCATCTTTTAACTCTCTTTAAAAGCCCAAAGCAGAACAGAACAACACTTGTTCAGTCTTCCAGGGCTTGTAATAAATTGCATTGGGAACTACAGGTAAAGTTGAAAATAATTAACTGCTATTCCAGGGTCTCTGGTTTTCAGTTTGATTCCTGTGACTTTTTTATTTATAGTTCACATAGATATAATTGGTTTTAAAGACCAATTTTTAAGGTTTCAAAGATGACAGCTTTAGGCAGTCTTTTATATACACCCTGAAGTGCAAGATGATATGCAATTTGGGCTCCACAGAGAATAATGTTTCTTTTTTTTTCCAGATCCAAAGGAGGTTTGTGTGCACAACAATACAGAATACCAGGTAATTTAATGGGTAACCCATCTGTCTATGGGTTTTGTGAAAATGCTGCATTTAACAGTACTGTTTCTAGTTTAAATGGAGATTCTAGCTCACTTCCTGTGTTCCTGTGTTCCCATGTCCTTCCCAGCCGGGATTCAGTGTTCCAGTGGATAAATGCCAGCTGTGCTCCTGCACCAAGGATATGGATCTCTCAACCCATCTCGGCATTATCAGCTGTGTACCCCTGCCCTGTAACAGGACCTGTGAAGAGGTAAGGAATTTCCATGAGCAAATGCACAGCACCTTCCATCTCAGGATACTTAATTGGAAGACTGATAACAGTACAGACCTAGATGCATCATGCTGATATACATGGATATTCACAATTCAGTTTGTCATATGCACAAGTGCAATGATACTGTGATACTGTGCTTATACAGTATTTGTATGTATGCTCCAACACAAAGACGTCGAAGAAACACCAACTTACACACAGAAAAGCAGCAGCAACAACAAAGTTAAATAACACTCAACTTGAATTAAACCCAGCACAAGCGGTGCTAAGAAACCGCAGTGTGAATCGGTGGCAGAGGCAGAATTAAAGAATCTGACGGCTTGCAGGAAAAAGCTGTCTCTGAATCTGGAGGTATGTGCCTTTCTGCTCCTTACCAGAGAACAGGGGAGAGAAATGTGAGGAATCAGAATTATTGTTATCCTAAGCAATACTCCCAGCCCACCTGAGACAATGAGATGTACAAATGTCCACAACAGAGGTACTCCGACGATGGACTGGACTGACCCAATCACCCCCAGTAAGGCCTTTCAGCCAGACAACGAGCTGCTGCCAAACCACACTGTAATACTGTATTGACAGTGCAGTATATACACATGATGTACACACACAGCACACATATGTAATGGATGTTTATATTTTTCAGGGATTCAAATATGTGGAGTCTACCGGCGACTGCTGCGGGAAGTGTGTGCAGACTCACTGTGTCATCCAAGTGGGCGGCACCATCCACGTACTCAAGGTCAGCTCCTGCTGTTTCAAACTTTGGGAAGGAATGTCAGCTTTCCAAGCTGTCTTGGGTCTTCACTAATACCGAGGGCTTCCTTCTCTTTCCAAGCCTGACGACACATGGTCGCCTCCTGGAGACAAGTGTGAGGTGCACAGCTGTCTGAAGATCAGCAACACCTTCGTCTCCACCAAGGCCACCATTCAGTGCCCTCCCTTCCACGAGAACAACTGTCAGCCGGTACGTGCACAGAAACTAAAGCAACTGCCTGCCAACCACTTCTGCTTCTTCCTTCTGGGTTAAAAGAACGTCCAGTTGACGTGTCCCGGCTCTTCTATTAAACATATTCCCATTTGCGATCTGTGGCTACGGGTGGCTCAGTACCAAGCCAGTTAGTGCTGCGGCCTCACAGACTGTGTGTTTTCTCTGGCTGCTCCAGCTTCCTCCCACAGTCCAAACACGTGCGATCTGGGTTAACGGGCGTCTCTAAGTTGTCCCTTGTATGCACATGTGAGTGTGTGCACCCTGTGACAGGCTGTGCTTTGGCTTGTGCCCACTGTGTGCGAGGCTGGGCTCTACCTCACCAAGACCCTGTACTGGACTGAGCGCTTATTGAAAAACGGTGGATATTGGGCTATTCTACACTCATCTCAACTACAACTGTAAACTGTGCAGCAAGAATCTTCTTAATATCTTCTTTCTTCCATCCAAGGAATAAAATGGCAAACATTTTCTCCTAAAAAAGAAACTGGTAAACTGGGACTAAAGTGAAATATTGTAGATCTGGGAATGTTTTAAACATGAAAAAGCATTTCATTTTAGTGAAAAGATGACGTATTCACAAGCATCTCACATTGTGCATTTAGCGATTGCAAAATTCCCATGAATCTTGGAAGAGTGACTGTGTGGAAGATGTTTGGTCACCTGCTGATCTTTGCATCTGTTTTGGAAGCTCTTGCTCTAGTTTTCCATTTTTATTTTCTCTGTAGGGAACGATTGTGACTGCTCCAGACGGGTGCTGTAAGGCCTGTAAGTATTGCAAAAACTGAGGTTCATTCAGGTCATAAATGCTACCGAGCCACAGTGATGTCGTGTTGACTCACTGAGTCTGCCATGACTGTAACAGTTACAGACTTGTACTAATCCTGTCAGCTGAGTGCAGTAGAGATGCCATCAGCCACTTGCTCTGTTGCACTGGGCTACCCCTGCGGATTGTCTTTGCAGGTGTGGAGAAACAGAAGGCCTGTAAGGTGTCCACTTTGAAGACTCACATCACGGATAAGGGCTGCCAGTCCCAGGAAATGATCGAGATGACGCACTGTCAGGGTGCCTGTGACACCTACTCCATGTAAGTTCCCCTGCTCAATCAAGACCCTGGATTTCCAGTTTCCATTGAAAAAGCACATGGCCTAAAACCATGGAGCCTTTAGAAGTGACTATATTCTGCTGAGCTGGTGGTTTTGTGAAATAGTTTCTATCGCAACGGGCAGAATTAATTGCTAGTTTGGAATGTATAGGTTTTTTTCCCCCTAATAGGTCACAAGTTCCTCAGAATTTCACTCACCTGACTTGTCAAAATACCTGCTGCAAAATGTAATGATCTTCCAACTACTCCACCAGGGGGAGTGCTCCACATAACATTATTTCTGTACCAGGAATGGATTTCTGGTTATGGTGGCCTACACGAAAATGCCCTCTTATGAGTTCCGGACTAGCACATTGTAGTACAGTAAATGAATGTACAAATGTACAGTAAAAGAAAAGTCACAGTTTTCCTCTCTACCCTGTAACGATGAGTGAAGCAGAGGGCTAAGCGCAACGTTGTTTCTCCTGGTCATTTCCTCGCAGATACTCTGCTGTGGCTGCCAACATGCATCACAAGTGCACCTGCTGCCAGGAGGTGAAGACTCAGAACCGCACCATCCAGCTGATCTGCCCCGACGGGACCACCAGGCCCTACACCTACATCCACGTGGAGAAATGCGACTGCCGCACCACAAACTGCGACCAGCCAGCCTCTGCTGTGCAGCTTCCCGGCAAGCGGAACCGGCGATCGGCTCTCAGCACAGGGACGATCTTCTACAGGCACTGAGCTGCGCAACCCAGCCACGCTCGCCAGCGCTAGGCTCCGGATAGCAACGACACTGCTGCGCTTTGAAAGCACTTCTTAACAAATACTGGGTTTAATTTATTGTTGATTTGAGACTTTAAACTAATCAATTATTCTCCAAAGTGGTAAAATCTATATGCTTTGCTTGTGCAAATAAAAAGCAACTTCAAAACCATTTTAAACTCTGATCTGTCTTGTTTCTGTGTTGAGTGTAAGAAAAAGAAATTGCAAACAATGACCTTCTTGCGAGTATCTCAAATATAGACATTTCTTACAATATGTAACTTACTGTATATTACAATATAACTTTCCTTTTGGACTGTCTGACATCTCAGGAGTATCAAATCGTCATACAACCTTTTTAGGAATTAAGCATTTTAACATGAATGTAATCTATGACTCAATCTCTGAATTCAAGTCTTTCTGAGCTGGGGAGCTTCTCTCCCCATTTAGACCCGGCTAACTTCTCTTCCCTGTGCTACACATCTGCACAGTGAGATGACAGTCGCTTTCTTTGTTAACCAGTATTCCCTTGGATTGCCATGACCTTCGACTGGAGATCCAAACTAGACCAACACCTCTTCACTCCTGCCTACCTTCCTTCAGGAACACAGGGATGCATCTTAGATTCATCAACCCTCATCCTTCCACAGCCATTCTGTTTCAGTTCCTTCTACTAATTTTTAGTTGCACGTTAATGCAGTGGCCTTGGGTTTCTAGCACTGAGGTATTGGTACATGAAATTTGAAGAGGCATTTGCTCTGGGCTTCCCTGATGCCAGGAGAGCTGGCCAGTTATGAACTGTTCCCTGCTCCACTAGTTCCCTAGTAGTTCAGTAATCCTCAACTCCTCTATGTATATGCTTTCCCAGGACACCAGCACCACTCTGGCTAAGCGCAGCCTCACCTGCTCATACAGGTCTGTGCTGGGCTCTGGGCTCTGAGCTCCTGCAGCTCTGCCAGTCTGTGCTGGGCTCTGGGCTCCTGCAGCTCTGCCAGTCTGTGCTGGGCTCTGGGCTCTGGGCTCCTGCAGCTCTGCCAGTCTGTACTGAGCTCTGAGCTCCTGCAGCTCTGCCAGCCTGTGCTGGGCTCTGAGCTCTGAGCTCCACCAGCTCCCCCAGTCTGTGCTGGGCTCTGGGCTCTGAGCTCCTGCAGCTCTGCCAGTCTGTGCTGGGCTCTGGGCTCTGGGCTCCTGCAGCTCTCCCAGTCTGTGCTGGGCTCTGGGCTCTGAGCTCCAGCAGCTCCCCCAGTCTGTGCTGGGCTCTGGGCTCTGAGCTCCAGCAGCTCCCCAGTCTGTTCTGGGCTCTGCTCATTGCACACTGCACCTTAAAATACATTTTAATTACAGAATTACAGAATTTAGTTTGATGCACTATTGGCACTCTATATTAAACAAGGGAATTTGTAGCAAACCCCAGACGAGGAGAATTCAATCGATTTTAATGTACTGTATAATTTCACGCCGACTTGACGACACGTTGGTACAAAATGTGAAAGATAACAAAGCGAAGATGGACTACATTTAAATGTAAAACGGTATACTGTAGGAAAGTTTAATTTGGTATAAGACCCCGGGAAGGCAAAAAATCAGACCTCTGATGACTTCGGTCTGCACACCTGCCGCCAGGGCAAACTGGAGTGCGCAGCACGGACGCTAAAATCACACATTTAGCACTTGCGCGTACCGGCAGCTGGATAACAATCACACTCTCATATCGACTTCGGACCAACTGAGGACCCTGCTACCCGCAGTGCGGGCGCTGACGTCACCACACTAGCTCCGCTACATCATGACGGCAGTTAATTGCTATTTCTTAATAATGAGCTCCTCTGACCCGCTATTCGTGATGGAGATAGAGGCCCCACCCCGCAATTAAAGCAAGTAGTGGCGTGGTATAAAAGAGAGGGGGGGCGCAATCTTCCCTATCAACCGGGAGAAGCTCTCATACTCTGGTCTTTAGCTCTCTCTTCAGGCCGCGATGGGGAGGATAACGGTTTGGCTCCGTGTTTGGAGCTTCGCGATTGTGTGCGTTCTGGGCTCTCGGTTCTCCAGAGGTAGGACGCCGTTGTTACACACACTGCTGCTGCTGTCGCCGTTCGTCACTGCCGGAGTAATGAGGTGCGATCTGCTCAGCCGGCCCCCTGGCGGAGCTGTCGGCTTGTGAGGCGTCTCTTCCTGAGCCGAGCGGGGCTGCTGTCAGGACGCGAGTTGCCGGCATTGACAGGCGGCTTTCGTGGAGCCCGCAAGCGGTCTGCCGGCCGGAGTGGGTTCGCTTTCTCCTCGGTCGGAGTGACGACCTCGCCCGCGTCAACACACACAAATCAAACCTGTCCTTCACGTCATAAGACTGACTTCCTAGTCTCTAATCCGACATGTTAATTTCCTTAACAACTAAAATCAAACCCTTTACAGCATAGCGTTTCAAAACCAGCTTGTTTTGTCGGAAGGCTGACGATCCTGTACAGCACCTGACCGCAGGTTGAAATGCTGCGGTCTGATCGGAGGAAGAGCTTCACACACTGGTTTCCCTGTGGAAGGGCTCTGCAGATGTCTGCTCGTTATTGTGCGTGTTCTAGAACTGATAATGGAGGTGGGTGGTGGGGGAACCTAAGTGCTGTAATGTGGTAACCCCAAAGTATGCTGTCAGTGGCTGCTGTGTGCAACACAACAGCTGTTCTTAAGAACTGTTATCAAACTAAGGACTTTTATAGTTTTGCACCTGTTAAACTGATCGCCCTTCAGCCAGTTGAGCTGCCCTTTGCCCTTCCTCCTAGGCAGCGGCAGTGAGCACATCCAGACGATCTGCAGCACCTGGGGCAACGGGCACTACAAGACTTTCGATGGGGACGTGTACCAGTTCCCGGGGACGTGCGAGTACAACCTGGCCTCTGACTGCCATGACTTCTACCTGGAGTTCTCCGTGCACATCCAGCGGGCGGAGCGCGGGGACCGCCTGGTCATCAGCCAGGTGGTCGTCACCATCAAGAATATCATCGTCGTCCTCCGCGGCAAGCTGGTGTCTGTCAATGGAGACATGTGAGTACTGAAGGCTCAGTCTGGGCTTTCTTAACTGTGCTGACCTTCTGCAGCACATGTTCTTGTGATTCTGACTACACCTACAGCAGGATATGATGCAAGCCCTTTCTTCAATAAAATGAGCCTGGGAATGTTTCTCTTAATCGCCCCTAGTGAAATACAGACTAGTTATACTGCACCCCTTTTCATTAAAAACTCTTGTGGCCACAAAGCATTCAATGTTGACAAGTGGGAGGAATGATTCTTGTCAGCTCTTCATTCTCCCACTCCAGGTGTCTAAACAGTGTGGGTCTTATGACGTTTAGGGCCTAGGCTGTGTGGAGGAAGGAGAGCTACACAGTTCTGGAGTGCAGAAATCCAGAAACTGGTGCAAAACGTCTGTTCCTTGTTCAGAACAGTCAAGGACATGATAAACCTACTTGATTTGAAAGCTTTCTTCTGTTTCAAACCTACAGTACCTTATGTGGTGTAATAGTTTCAGCCTCATGAAGTAGAGCTAACCCCCCAAATAGTCACTAGTCTTTAAATCCACAATGTTGATTGTAGCCTTACAACTTGGGACTAACACCATGGATTTTTTTTTGACCCAACCCCAGTGTGAAAACGCCATACTACGGTTCAGGAGTACTGCTGGAGAAGAATGAGGTTTACACGAAGCTGTATGCTAAACTGGGACTCACTGTCATGTGGAACGGAGAAGATGCCATCATGGTAAGAGCCAGCTCTTCAGAGAGGGAAGATTTATTCCCATCCTGTTACCAGTAGGTCACTCCTGGAGCTGTAACGAGACCATAGACATGACTTTGAAATGTTGGCATGTCTCAGGCCTGACATGCACACATTTCTCCATGTACTTCTGTCAAGACGCCAGGCTACCCCAGTTCTGAACTGAGCATTCTGGGCTTTCTCTCCTCAGCTGGAGCTGGACTCCAAGTACAGGAACCACACCTGTGGGCTGTGTGGGGATTACAATGGGATCAGCATGTATAATGAGTTCATCTATGAGGGTGAGTGGACTTTTGCCAGAACCTATTTATGTTGTGGCTTTGCAATTATAAGCAATTTGGATGCTTTAATAGGTTGCTGTAAACTTCTACAGTGTCTCATGCTAGGTTACATTTTGGTGCTTATCTTCAGGGCCTTAAGTATGCGTGGATTTTCTGAGTAGAGAACCAGTAGGAAATGCTTGAGAGTCTTAAGGGTTCTGCATATCTTGAGTTTTAATTGTATTTTGTGATGGGGGGGGGCTTCTTCCTCCCAGGAAAGGGGAGATCTTCTCTGTACCCCCAGCTCCCCAATATGCCTACATAGCTTATGTAGGGGTATATTGAACTTCTGGCATTAAGTGATTTCCGGTTGAATGGAAGTGTCCCTTGGCTGTAGTCCAGTAAGTGTTGACTGCTTGAATGTTGTGGGGAAGGAGCAGCTGGCTCATCCAGTCAATAGCCATGTGCAGTCCTACACAACCTTGCTCTTAATGGGCTGGTGGTACATAAACCTAATGAGGCAAGCAAGACGCTGCCTTAAACTGAAAGGCTCACAAGGCCAGAGGAACAGCACTGAAATGACCTGAGAATGTAAGTCTAAGTTGACCTTTTTTAGAGCTGCCATTCATCTTTACTTGTAGATGAAATCCACACCCATGTACCAATGCCTTCATTAATGTTCATGTTAACACTAGTGGAGATATGCTGGTGCTTTTTGCCATGTTAACTCCATAATAAGTCTTACAGTAAATGCATTGGCCAACCAACCTGTAGTGAGGTAGGTCTTCTGAGGTAACTTAACTATAAACTTAAATGAAGTGCAACAAATAGTATCTAAACCTGCATTTGTGCAATACTATATAGGCTACACTTGTATAAAGCCAAAATCGTTTGCTCATTCATCTGAAGGGGGGGAAGATGTCAACAGGTTTTCCTAGCTCTTGGATTTCTTGAAAGGGGAAGGTGCCCTCAAATACCATACAAAGTCTAAGCGCTCAACAGCTGCTGTTCTCTTGCTTCAAGAGATTAATGCTCATCTTTCAAACAAGTCGGGTCACATTTCAGGACAAGAACTAGCACCTCTGCAGTTTCTCTGAATCGGTTACACACAGGCCTGTGGCGTACTTGGTAACTGACATCCTTGGATAACTAAGCTATTGGCTTCATGACTGGATAGCTTGTAAAATGCTTTTTTCTCTTAATTTTTGTGCTTGCATCCTGGTTCAAATTGAACTTATTCAAACCCATCGTTGTGTTTTGGGTTAGGCTCCCTTGTCATCTCAAAGATTTTAAAATTTACTAGTGCTTTGGATCCATTTCTAATCTCAAGAGTGGAAAGGCAAACCGAGGATCAGGAAGATGATATTGGGCATTTGCCAAAGGCACACCATGACATTTTAAACATGCTAAGTGCTTGACTTTTTTTAAATGAAAACAACCATAGTAGCTGCTTCTGAACTTGCAAAGCATATCAACTTGATCTAGATCTGAAGCATAAGCTTGTGGGAAGTTCTCCACTGTGGCCTTCTCTTAACTTCACCTCTCCTGTACAGCTGTACAAGTAAATGCATGCTGCTATCTGTAGTCCTCCTCTTTCAGGAGACATCTCATGAATGCAGCTAGTAAGAGGCCGTATACATGAAGCTAGATTAGACCTGCCCCTGGGTTTTGATTGTTGCCGATGTGGTTCAGGAGACCCAACAACGTCTCTTTTTCTTCCCACAGTTTCAGTATACCACATCAAGTACAACTATCTGGGCACCACTTTCACTAGCTCTTGTAGCCAGGAAGCTATGAATGTTGTATTTTACATGATTGAGCTGCACTTTCAAAGGCTAAAACTGGTTGGAGTCCACAGAGGGGCTTCCACCCAGCCAGCTGGCAAGGTGTGACTACCTGGTAGTAGTTAACATGTACCATAGCTTGGCTGGAGAATGGAGTAGTACAGAGGTTGCCTTGCTAAAATGGCTTACTGTTTATGCAGAGTTGTTGGAAATGGTTGCTTTGTGCAGGTGAATTGATGAGCCCTGTTGCATTTGGGAACCTGCAGAAGATTCATAAACCCAGTGAAGAGTGTGAGGACCCCTATGAGGAGTCGGCACCTTCCTGCTCTCAGTATGTGAGTATCGGGTCTAAACCTCCAGCTTGTTCACAATGGCATTCTGTGCCAGCTTCTCACTTCAGTGGCTGTAACCTGCCTCTTGTATCGCACCTAGCGCACACCCTGTGAACAGCTGCTGAAGTCGCGAGTCTGGGCCGACTGCAAAAGCTTTGTGGACCCTAAACCCTACCTGCAGGCCTGCATTCAGGACATGTGCAGCTGTAACTCTACCCTGGGTGACTTCTGTGTGTGCAGCACCCTCTCCGAATTCTCCCGGCAGTGCTCCCATGCTGGTGGCACTCCCCAGAACTGGAGGACTGAGAAATTCTGCGGTAAGATGCTAAATCACAGGTGGATTGTTCTACAGCTGAGACTTCCACTTGGATTCTTTGCAGCTTTGAAGTTTTTGCAGTTCTTGGTGGCTGAGATGGAAAGCCCGTTTCCATCTTCAATTTCACTACAGCTTAATTGAATTTACTTTCTGACTGCAGTGATAGAGGTACAGTCCTTTGCATTAAACCAAAGGATTTCTCCTTTAATGCTAGTCTTTTACTATTCACAGTAAAAATCACTGTACAGCACATCTAGCATCTTGAAAGCAAAGCATCTGACAGACATCTGAACTCCTCACAGCTTCATCCTCATTCATGTCCTGCAGTGCTTAGTGTCATTAACCCATTGCTGTGATGACCTCTAAATATACTGTGTCCAAACTGCAGCCAAGCAGTGTCCCTTCAACATGGTGTACTTGGAGAGCGGCTCCCCCTGTATGAACACCTGCTCCCACACTGACACCAGCACACTGTGTGAGGAGCATCGCATGGACGGCTGCTTCTGCCCCGCAGGTCAGTGCCCCTGTGTTCTGCAACACCACCCTGTAAAACCAGGATGACATGCTTGGTCTCCAAGACCTGTTTTGGATGCACTGTGCAGTTATAATTAACAGTATTGCACAAGATGTGAGACTAGAGGCTATTTGAATACAAATGACTAGGAAATGGGATATTAGACTATTTTTCTGGGTGAGTTAGGCTGAGAGCATGACGTGACTGAAGATCCACATACTGTCACAGTGCGTGATCACTAGTGACCAAGTAGAGAAATGGTGACTTGTGTTCCAGTAAAGAGGTTATTTTTGGGTGTTGAAGTCCTTCCAGCAGGAACAGTAGGAGAGTGAAGCAGGCAGTCTGTCACGGACTGTGGTGTCATGCTGCCTGTCTTTGCTGTGCCACAGGGACGGTGTTTGACGATGTTTCTCAGACCGGGTGCATTCCAGTGGAGCAGTGCCAGTGCAACATGCATGGCACACACTACCAGCCTGGGGAGACAGTCCAGCAGGAGTGCGAGGAATGGTAAACGGCATCTTCGGCCACTGCAGTGGCTTCTGTCACCTGCACTCTCTCTATCTGATTCAGTGTAGTTTGAAACTGAAATGTAAAAGACCAGGTCCCATCTTATCCTCCCATTAAAATGGATTGTGTTCACAAACACTTATTTCTGTGTGACGTGCTGTGCATGCTGTTGTCTCTTTGGCTTTGTGTCCTAAACATGACCCATCCTTGTTTCTAGTGCTTGAGGCAGAGTTCCTCACAGTGCTGCTGAGCCAGGGGTGATATTCTTCATGCAGGGTGTGAAACTCGAAGGGCTGTTCTGTGTTTCAGTGTGTGTGAGTCGGGGAAGTGGGCCTGTAAGAGCCGGTCCTGTCCTGGGAGCTGTGCTGTGGAGGGGGGAGCTCACATCTCCACCTTTGATGGCAAGACCTACACCTTCCATGGAAACTGCTACTATGTCCTGTCCAAGGTAACGTCCCTGCCCATTACTGTAAGATGTCATTTCCAGATGTTGCAAGCTGTCCTGTGGAATGTAAATGGTGCAGTCATCCATGATAACAAGTTGGCTTGAGTAGTACAACTTTTTGTACCCTCTCAGGACTGTGATGGAGCCAGGTTCTGCATCCTGGGAGAACTGGTTCCCTGTGGCTCCAAGGACCTGGACACTTGTCTGAAGACCGTAGTGGTGCTGCTGGACCATGACAAGAACAATGTGAGTGTGGAGCCAGAGAGGCTGGTACTGGAGGGACAAGATACCAGGAAGGATGGGTTTCAGTTACTGTAATATCCTTCCAGTGAAGATCACTTGGAATTTCAAGAACCTGTATGGTCAAGGCACCCTTCAAGAATCTTTATGGAGTCACTGCTACTAGTAGGCTTGGCAGCTTATTCTAGCAGATACACTTGGAAATGCTCCCTATTCTCAGTCAATTGAAATACTGCATCTGTGGTTGTAGCGTACAGTTAAGATTGAGGGGGGGGTGATTCCAAAGACCATCCACAAGATCTCTTGCAAAAATCGTATTAAAAAACCCACCCTGTCCATATGAGGCACAATTAAAACCTTATAGTAGGTTTTCAATTGGTATTGATTCAATTCCGAGCACATGAAAATATGTACAGTATATTACCTGGTGAGCTGCTGGATCTTTAACACGTTTGTTCTTCTTGAAGGCCTTGGTGTTTAAAGCTGATGGGAAAGTGCTCCACAACTCGGCTGAGATCAGTCTCCCATACAACATGGGTGAGAACTAGACTCCGTTGTGTAGGGTGTATGATGAGACTTGAGCTGAGCATTGTGACGGTCACAACATAGAACTGCATGAATATGCGAATAATCAATACAGATCTAAGACTTCCATTTCTGTCATTGTTTAGCTCACCTCCATGTCTTCAGACCCTCCTCCTTCCATATCATCCTGCAGTCGGACTTTGGTTTGCAGCTGCAGGTCCAGCTGGTTCCCATCGTGCAGGTCTATGTGTCCCTGGAGCAGTCCTACAAAACCAAGATGTGTGGTAAGTTGCACTGCATCTATTCCACAATAAAACTGGAGCTCTCTGGTAGCTAATCTTTGCCCAACAGCCTGTATTGGAGTTCCTTTGCTATGGAAAATGACAGTAAGTTGCTTGGGCAGAAGCCCCACTGTAAGCAGTGTCTTGTGCACAGGTCTGTGTGGAGACTTCAATGACGTTCAGAGTGATGACTTCAAGACCCAGCTTGGGCTGGTGGAAGGCACAGCTGCCCCCTTTGCCAACTCCTGGAAGGCCCAGGCCAGCTGTCCAGACAGGTCTGACCGGCTGGATGACCCCTGTGCCCTCAGTGTGGAGACAGGTGAGAGTCCAAGAGCTGCCTTCCATGTCCATATACAGCATGTGCTGGTCAGATAAAGGGACTGAGTGTATCCAACCATTTGTCTAAAAACGGCATCTCTGCCACGTTGGGGTCTAAAGGTGTACAGGGCTTTTGTATCCTTCAGAATGGTTGGGTATGGTGGCAAGTGTTGCCATGAAGCCTGAACATGACATATCCAGTGCAATACAGAAAAAGCTAATGGTCTTAAAGAGAAGGAGAGCTAATGAAGAACCTGATGCACTGGGTATCAAAATGCAAAGGTTCATATAAATGAAAGCTGAACCTACCTAGACAGTATAACTAGTAACAGTTGTAATATACTGTAAGTCAGAGCCTTCTCTGTTTTGGTAGCTTTGCCTAGATAAAATCATGGGCATGACTGTTTAATGCCAACTTGGTCTTATAAATGGTAATGGACAGTGATTGTCAGGGGTCTGTAAAATTAGTCCATTACAGTAGTTCTGTGGAACTGAGGTGTTCCTGTGCTTCCATCCCACAGAGAACTATGCTGAACACTGGTGCTCCGTTCTGGAGACTGACAGGAAGTTTGCGGAGTGTCATGCGCTGGTGAATCCCAAGGACTACTACAAGGTCTGGCTGTGAACTCCAAATCCAGATCATCTTGATCTGTAGAGAAAATGAAGCAAATAATTCTTCTGGTCAACTTGGATGTCTAATGTATAGCTGGTTTCCTGCCTGCTGTGATTCCAGAAATGCGTGTACTCCACCTGTAACTGTGAGAAGAGTGAGGACTGCCTGTGTGCTGCCTTGTCCTCCTATGTGCGAGCCTGTACTGCCAAGGGTGTGAGTCTGCAGGACTGGAGGAGCACTGTGTGTGGTGAGTGGGGGAGGGGGGGACTGGGGTCAGGGGCTCTGGGGGCCTGTCGGTCCCAGAGCTGAGAAACCAGCTGCAGGTACACACCAAGTCCTCTGTCCAAACTCCAGGCAACGGGGACAAAAGGCAGAGGGGAGGGGAGTCTTAAGCTTCAGCTCTGTTCATGTTGGAGCAATGCTGCACATCTTGGGGAAGAACTTTGGCTTGGACGTCTGCAGAAGCTGCATTCTTACTCTGCTGATTTACAGATAAGTACAAGACGAGCTGCCCTGCCACTCAGACCTTCTCCTACGGACTCCATGGCTGCCAGCGCACCTGTCTCTCCCTCAGCTCTGATCTCCAGTACTGCTCCCCCACCTTCCTGCCTGTGGATGGCTGCACCTGCCCTGACGGTCTGTACCAGGATGAGGGTGGCATCTGTGTGCCCATGGACAGCTGCCCCTGCTTCCACAATGGAGACCGAATCCAGCCGGGGAAATCCATCACAATTGAGGATGAGCACTGGTAGGCATCAATCTTAAGGATATTCCTGAGGTACTCCACACCAGTTAATAGTTAACTACTGAACACTTTATGCATTTTCCTTTTAGCACCTGCACTAATGGAACATTAGATTGCCAGCTAACGGAAAGATCCATAAGTAAGTACTTTAGCCTCACTGCTGGCAGCCCAGATGCTGGGCTTTGTCTGATTCCTATTCTGTATTTAATAGGCTGCCCGTCCCATAAGATTCCATTCAGCTGTTCCACAGCCATGGCAGGCTCTCCAGGCCTGGAGTGTGAGCAGACCTGCAGAAACCCTGCTGCTGAATGTGTGAGTACAGAGGTTTTCCTTTCCAGTTTTAATCTGGCTTCAAGTTGAGAATTGGTAGTAGCCTGGTGCTTCATTGTGCTCTGTCCCTGCAGTACACCGTTGGGTGCGTGTCGGGGTGCAAGTGTCCCGATGGGCTTTATGACGACGGGATGGAGAACTGTGTCAATGAACATCAGTGCCCCTGTTTCCATAATGGAGAGGTCTTTCCTCCTGGGGTGACAGTGAGGGACAAGTGCAACACCTGGTAGGTCCTTCCCTAGAGGCATCTTGTGTAGCTTCAATGCAGTTTTTAGGCATCTTAATGGGGATAAGTACTTTTATTCTTTTAATTGCAGTTAAGCTCGGTGCTCACAGATGAGAAGCATTTGGTCATTGCTTTACTAGTACAAAACATGTGAAGTTTACTTCACAAAGTAACTTCTCCAGTGGTAAACTTAACTGTAAGTTCACCATTATCCTGACAATAGTGAGGTACTTCCTGTGTAAATTTAAGCTGTGCTCATCAGGGTACTGCTGTTGATATTGACAGCTGGTGCGATTCCAACTCTCTCTTCCCCTGGTTCAATATTTTTGGTGTCTCTCTCCCTCCAGCACCTGCAAGGCGGGGCAGTGGCAGTGCACGAAGGAGAAATGCCCGGGCACCTGCACCATCTATGGCAGCGGGCACTACATCACCTTCGACGAGCAGAGGTTTGGCTTTGATGGAGACTGTGGATATGTGGCAGCTCAGGTACTATTGCTAATGAGCTGTTGATTTGATAGGGTTGTAAGAAGGTGCTCTTGCAAGTCCACTGAGCTTGTTTTGTCTTAATTGCAACTTTACATGATGTTGCAATGAGCACCCTTTACTAGTGCCATGACCATTGTGTTAAAGGATTTCTGTGGAGATGAATCTACAGACGGCACCTTCAGTGTGATCACTGAAAACATTCCCTGTGGAACAACAGGCACAACCTGCTCCAAATCGGTGCGGATTTATATGGGGGTAAGAGCCATTTCTTGACTATCATCATAGCTACTTTTCAGGTATATTGTCATCCTTCTAGATCCAATGTCAAGCTGTACTCTATAGAACTATTCTCCCATGTTTCTGAACCCAGCGCTGAGAAGTTGTCTGGTTTCCTGCAAGCCTCCCCACTGTAGAAACTGGTATAAATGTTGGGCTCACCAGGAGCTGAGCTGTCTGTCTTTCACAGAGAACTGAGCTGAAGCTGTCTGATGGGAAGTATGAAGTAACTAAACTAGACTGGGGAGAACAGGTGACGTACAGAGTGCGGTCTGTTGGCTTGTACCTCGTTATTGAAACCAGCATTGGGCTGGAGGTGCTCTGGGACCGGAAGACAGCCCTCTACATCATCCTGGATCCATCATACGCAGTGAGTCAGGACTGCCTGCAGTCAAGGACATCTGGTGTAAAAGAAATTAAATGGGGATTTAGCAGAAGAGACCCCATACTGTTTTTTAACATGTTGCATAGATGGCAATATGGAATTACTCTTCTTGTAAAGTATAAAGTACTGCTGGACTAGTACACTGGGCTCTAATTTCTCAGCATGAAGTGGCTTGTGGGAGGGATTCTGCAGTGCTGCTGTCGCAGGATGTGCCCTGCAGGCTCCCTGACTTGTGCCCCGTGTCTCCTCTAGGGGCAGGTGTGCGGCCTGTGTGGGAACTTCGATGACAACGGGAAGAACGACTTCACCACCAAGGGCCAGCTGGTGGTGGCCAGCCCCCTGGAGTTTGGGAACAGCTGGAAGGTGTCCAGCAGCTGTCCCGACGCAGCGCTCCATGACCCCTGCTCTATGAATCCCTTCCGCCATGGCTGGGCTAAGCTGAAGTGCAGCATCATTATGGGAGAGACCTTCCAAAACTGTCATTACATGGTAAGTCCTCCTACAAGATTAGATGGAGGAAGATTTAAAAGGATTGTGCATGCAGCTTGGCCTGTCCGTGCTGCTTTCTAAAGCAGAATACAAATACTTGTATACTAATTTATAAACGGATCCTTGTGCAGGTGGACCCCACTCCGTACTATGATGCCTGTGTGACAGACTCCTGTGCCTGTGACGGTGTAGGAGACTGTGAGTGCTTCTGCACAGCTGTGGCTGCCTATGCCGAGGCCTGTAACAAAGCTGGGGTTTGTGTGGCCTGGAGAACACCTGAGATCTGCCGTGAGTAGGGCCTACAAGATGCAAATAGGAAGATCCTTTGAAATGTCATGACCACATCAGGATGTCCTTGCATTTGGGCTTTCTTTTTTAGCTGTATTTTGTGACTTCTATAATACTCCTGAAGAGAACTGTACATGGCACTACAGTCCCTGCCACCCTGTATGCTATAAAACCTGTCGGAACCCAGAGGAGAACTGTAGCAGCTCCTTCCTGAAGCTGGAGGGTAAGACCTAGAAATCGTGTCCACCCTTTGCTGTGTTCCATCAGCACCACCTCCGACACTGACTCTTGCCATCCTTGAGCAGTACGTTGAAGTGGATCATGGTCTCCAGTGTCCTACTCATTTCTGTGATCCAGAAAAACCTTTCTAGTGGGAAATGTCTAAAATTGGTTCTTGTAGGTTGCTATCCCACATGCCCTTCAGACAAGCCTTTTTTTGATGAAGACCGCGGAGCCTGTGTGGAGAAATGCACATGTTCTGTTGATGGGACTCCCTATCTTCCTGGCCAGGAAGTTCCCAGTGACCAGTGTACCACATGGTAAGGCATTCCAGAGCACAGATGTACTTCATTGGAAATTGTAAAGGTCCTCTCTTTTACTACAGCTGGTGCTTTATACAGTCCATACTGTTATTAAAGCTTGTGTAATGGCAGAGGATGAAAGCTGCTTTTGGTTAGGTCAACTTCTACAGCACCTTGGGTTGATGGCTGCTTTGATCTGTGCCCCTCTTGTTCTTGCAGTCACTGTACAGAGCTGGGAACTGTTGAGTGTACAAAGCACCCTGGTGAGTGAATACCCTTTCTTTCCAACAAGTCCTGCAGAAGTTGAATTCTTGCCTGACTGGGGGTGTCTTCCACAGACTGCTGCGAGTACAATGGAGTGGTGTATTCTGATGGTCATGTGATTTCCAGTTTCCCAGACCACTTGGGCATGTGCTCTTATGTGACTTGTAAGAATGGAACAGTTATAAAATCTGAGCAACTCTGTGCATCAACTACTCCTCCAACGACAAGTAAGAATTTTATGGTTCTTCTATAGAATGTGCCCTCCAAGTTATTTGCATCTTAAAGTGGCTAATAGCTTGAATTCAAGCACAAGTCTTGGGAGTTCTTGTTGCAATGCAGGAGGAAAGGAACAATCCCTCTGGTCTTAATCCTCCACAGTACACTTGCGTCAAAACTGAGCAAACGAATGTAACAGATTTGAGCCAAATGGAATCCAGTGTTTGGCACACGGAAATGTAATGCTTAGATGCCGGCATGGTACTAACGGGTAGGCCTTGTGCTCCTGCAGTGTGTGAACCCAGATGTGAATGGACAGAGTGGTTTGATGTTGACTTCCCGGGATTTGGCCCTGGAGAAGGTGAAAGGGAAACCTATGAAGAAATCCGTCGCCGTGGTTATGAAGTCTGCAGTGATCCCATTGCCATTGAATGCAGAGCTGTGGAGGCACTAGAAAGGAGCCTGAACCAAACTGTGCACTGCGAGCTCTCGCATGGGCTGATCTGCAGGAATGACGAACAGAGGGGGGTGCTGCTCTTCTGCCTCAACTATGAGATCAGAGTTTACTGTTGCCGCCATGGCAGCTGTACCACTACTCCTCCCACGACTCTTCTGACCACAACCAGTTCTCTCCCAGGTAAGTGGTTTTGCTCTGCCTTGGTGGGTGAATGAAGTACTCATTTTCACTATGGTGACTGTGAATTTTAACAGTCTACAGCTGGAGGGCTTAAAGTCAATACTGCTGTGTTCTCCTAACTGGGAGAGCCAATCGGATCCAGATTCCTTCTGCACTTGAAGTAGTTCTAGACTTGCTTTTTGGTGACTTTCTAAAGACTGTTTGGGGAAGCCATGGAGCAAAAGGTGATTTGAAAGCAAACATCTGATCTCCATTTGACCTTGAAAGTTCCTGTGGGGAGAATTGAGAGGCCAGTGAATTTTTGTACCAAGTACAAATAAGGGTTTCCTTTTAGGAACTTCATTCTCCAGTATCTGGAGGAGTCCATTAAAACTTGCTGTCTAGCTCGGCAAGCCTGGGAGCATGCTGCAGCTTGGATTTTAGCGTTTGTCTAGCTCTTTCTAAATGCTGAAATAGTCTAAAACCTGTTGGGTGCTACTTGATCGAGAAGTCGAGATGTGAGTATTTATACATGGACTGCCTTGCTTAGTGCTTCATTTGGGTGAGAAGATTTGTTTTGGCCTAGTGAAGGTTGCACCAACTGATGGTCCCCATTGGGCCCTGTATTGATTCTCCATTGGGGCTGCTGTTCCCTTCATGGGCACGAGATGAAGTGGATTCCCTTCTATGATGAAGCCAGGGCAAGCCATTTACTTATACTTTACATCTGGAACGTACTGGTTCTATAGTCTGGGGTGCAAATGAAATGGTTGTTTGGAGGCATTTAACTGGTTATTCTAGTGAAACCATGGATTGTAGTGGTTTAAACTTTGGAATCAACTCCTGTCGGTTAACCTACATGTGACTTTTTTTTTTTTTCAAGCTTGCAAGCCCATCTGTAAGTGGACAGAGTGGTTTGATGTCAGCTATCCAAAGATGGGACCTGATGGTGGTGACTGGGAGACCTTTGAGAATATTAAAAGCCATGGTGGTGACATCTGTGATCACCCAGAGGACATCCGGTGCAGGGCTGTGTCCTACCCCGAGTACACCCTGGAAGATCTTGGACAGAGGGTTCAGTGCAATGTGTCATTTGGGCTGATCTGCAAGAACAGAGATAATATGAATGCCCTTCCTCCCAAGTGCTACAACTATGAGATTCAAGTGTCATGTTGCAGTTTGAACTGCCAATCTATAACCCCTGCAGCATCAACTCCCCACACCACCATTGCTGAGTCAACTACTTTTAAAATTGTTACTGGTCCTAAACCTACATCGGGAGCATTGGTGATCCGAACATCTCCATCTCCAAATGCCACCACCCAAATGACCACCCCCACAGCCCATACCACTGTGCCAACAAGCCATTCCCCATCCACAGTGGGTACCTCTACCACTGCAGGCTTTCCAACCAGTACCCCTTCAACTGGGGGCCCCATCTCGGAGGGTTCCTCCACATCAGTGAAAAATCCCACCACCACTGTTGGTCTTCCTACAACGAGCACGACACCTGAATGTTTCTGCGTTGTGAATGGCACTACCTTTAATCCAGGTGAGACTTAAATACAAGTTTAGGGGGGTTCCAGTGCACTTGACGTTGATAATGTCATTGCTAAGGTGCAAGAAAACTGCCCACTTCTCTGGGGTGGGGGGGGGGGGTGGGTACTCCAGCATTTATATGGATCTTTCTGGGGAGTGAACTTCTAAAGAGGATGCCATAACCTTTTTTTTTTTTCTTCCCTTCAGGGGATGTGATCACTGATGTTAACAGTGTGGCTGGCTCATGCCTCTATGATGTGTGTTCTGATGTTTGCAAGATTGAAAGGCACTCAAGACCATGTACAACAACCCCCACCCCTAGTCCCACATGGACTACTCCCAGAATCCCGGAATGCCCAGGATGGAATAAAAAAGTGAGTTTACTTGAAGGTTTTGCAGTGAGTAGTAATGACCCAAAGTATTTTTTGGTAGAACTTGGATCAGATCTTGTCCTGGAATGCTGGATCCTGTCCATCTGATCTCCAAATGGATCAAAACTACATTCAGTTCTGAAGCTGGAAAACTTTTTTTGTTCTAGCAAAACGAAGTCTTTGAAATCCACAACTGCACAATGGCTAGATGCATTGAGAATAACACAATTGAGATAATCCCCTACGAATGCCCACCTCTTCAGAACCTCACCTGCACTAATGGAAGACCCCCAGTCTTGGTGTGGGATGACAAATGCTGCCAGCATTTTGAGTGTGAATGTGAGTATTGCTGTACCTCCCATGGGGTTTTCTATTCAAGCTGGAGAAAACGATTTGGTATGTTTCCTCCCTTTCAGCAGAGCCAGGCTTGCTTGCTTTTTCTGGTGAACACAATCAATACTTGAGCTTAAATTTCCAAGTTCATTCAACAGGCTGATTTCTGTTTTACAGGCTACTGTATTGGCTTTGGAGACCCCCATTATGTCACCTTCGATGGGCTCTACTACAGCTTCCAGGGGAACTGCACTTATGTGTTGGTGGAAGAGATCAAACCTGTGTATCCTAAATTTGGGATTTACATTGATAATGTGCACTGTGATCCCCGAGAGGAAGTGTCCTGTCCTCGCTCCATCATTGTCTCTTTTGGTGGAGTGGAGATTGCCCTGAAGGATAAAGGGGATACTGTGACAGTGAACCTGGAGGTCAGTACTCCAGGCCATTATCCACCTTGTTTCTAGTGGGCAGTGGGATCTCCCACTTCTATGGGGAAGGCTAATGAGCCTTAATTTAGAATTTCCCTAGAAGTACTGGACTAAAGATCTTTAACTTGAAATTCCATGTATGCCTGCCATGGCATCCTTCAAAAGAGGTCTTGGCATCAACTTGACCTAGAAACCAGAGGCTTTTAAATACCTTGTTCAAAAATCCCTAATCTTAACCTCTTCAATGAGTGGTCTTTGGCCAGTTATGCCTCATCACTGTGCATTACCCTTTCTTTTTGAAGGTGCTGGTGGATGGCCAATTGGCTCAACTCCCTTTCAAAGGGGAGAAGATGAGTGTTGTCAGCTCTGGCCTTAACCTGGTGCTGGAGATCCCAGATATAGGTGCTGTGGTGACTTTCAGTGGAATTGCCTTCAGTGTCAAGCTGCCTTACTTCAGGTTTGGCAATAACACGCAGGGACAATGTGGTAAGTGCAAGGAATACCCCTGTAACAAAACAAGAACTGGGGAAACGGGAGCCCTGATCAGTGGGGGTTTAGATCTTTTTTTTTTTTCCTGCCCTTTCTGGGATATTGCATCCAAGAGGTGCTTGTGTGGGAAGAGCCAAATCCATTTGTAGAAGTTCATCTCCTCATTTCTGCAATCCTATGGTGTAACTTGAAGCTGGGTTTTCCATCAATGAACCAATTGCCCTCTTCCCTCCCCACCCCCTCAGGAACCTGCACTAATAACCAGACAGATGACTGCATGCTTCCTGGAGGCCGGCTGGTCAAGGACTGTGCTGTGATGGGAGAATACTGGCTACACAAAGATGAGCACAAGCCCCACTGCCCCTCACCACCTCTAGTGACCCCCAAACCACCCTCTGGACCCTGCAAACCACATTCTGTCTGTGACCTCCTCAAGAGCAAGTGAGCTAAAGTCTCCACTATACTGGAGTTCTGTCCTGTAGGCGCACCTAATTGCACAGACTGAATATGTGCAAGACTCTTCTCCCCCAGCACTTTAAAATTGCAGCTTGCCTGGTCATGTATTCACAGGGTGTTTGCAGCGTGCCATAAACTGGTCCCTCCAGAGCCTCTGTACCGGGGTTGTGTGTTTGACAGCTGCCACATGGAGAACAGCTCCATTGAGTGCACCAGCCTGCAGACCTACGCCTCCATGTGTGCACAGCTGGGGGTCTGTGTGAGCTGGAGAGATGATGCAAAGGGGAAATGCCGTAAGTGCCTCATCCTGAAGGAATTGGGTGTGGAAGAACTACTTTGGCATGTGGTCAGTCTCTTTCCATTACAGTAACTTACAGCTGGGAAAACGCTTAAATTAACAGCCACAGTCAGACCCTTTATTCAAAATGGTTTTGAGGAAAAGTCTTAAAGCTACCTTGATCTAATGCTGGGTTCTGAAACCTGTAACCTCTGAATAACCTTGATTTTAAACACTGAACACAATCCTCTGCCAGCTGGCTAACGGGCATGTTTCTTTCACAGCCCCTACCTGCCTTTCCAACATGGTCTACAGGCCCTGTGGTCCTGCCAAGCAACCCACTTGTGAAGACCAGTAAGTTACTGGGCTGGATTTTCAGTTAGAATCCACATACTTCTAGTTGGGGAAGAAATGGTAAGGAATTAAACCTGTATTCATGTTCTCTAGCTCATCGGAAGGCCATGATATCCTTCCGATACAGACGGAAGGCTGCTTCTGTCCTGAAGGCTCAATCTTGTACAACAAGCACACTCAAGTCTGTGTGGAGAAGTGTGGTATGTGCATTTCGGTTTAACTGAGCCTTTTCTAAGGGCACTTAAAATGCTGCCATTCACTAAATGTTTGCCTACAAAGGTGTTGGTAAACTTGCAATATTGCTATTGAAGTACATTGTCAAGTGAAGTTAACTTACTATTGGCTATACCATCAGACATTGGACCAACATTTAATTGATGCAGGTCTTTTTTTTTAAACATTTGTATAGACTATAATGACCTGCAAAATGGTACTGTACCGGCACTTTGATTTAGCTTTATTGACCATTATTGCATTGTTCTGTACAGGGTGCCTTGATCCAGCTGGTGTACCTCGAGAGGTTAGTTCTCACTGCCAGGCAGGGTCACGTGAGCCTTTCCTGACCTTGTTGAGAAGATGGGTGTGGCTGGGAGGCTCTAGTACGAGGTCTGTCTGTGATTCTTCTATTTCTGCCCTAGTTCGGGGAGGCATTTCAGTACAACTGCCAGAACTGTATCTGTGACATCAACACAAAAGGAGTGAGGTGTGAGCCAAAGGAATGTCTGGTGGAGCCCAAACCTGACTGCAGTGGGCCAGGCTTTGTCATCACCAGTGAGACCAGCTCCACGGACCCCTGCTGCAAGGAGCTTGTCTGCAGTAAGTTCATTACATGACCAAGCGTAGTCTGCACAGACTTGACCATTACCTGTCCCCTTTCCTTTGCAAGTGGGCTAGAACATCTCTTGATGGCATAAGCCTACTGAGTTTAAGTCCTTATCTTGACTATCAAGTGTTCCAACAATGCCACCCTTGTCAAGTGCTCCATAGTGCCTAGACCTATGTGCCAGTGTTGTGATGCTCATGTGAGGTATCTTGTTGTTCCACCTCAGGGTGCAATGCCAGCTTCTGTCCACCCAACAGCATGCTTTGCCTAGTGGGGTTCCAGCCCGTTGTCCAAGTCCCTGATGGAAAGTGCTGTCCTGAATACAAATGTGGTAATGAGCCCTGCATCTCTCTAAGCTGGTTCCCTCAGGAAACCAGAAGTAAACTTTAGCAGTGTTTGGGTTCTAAGGGAGCAATTTTGAATGTGTGATTATCAACTTTATTTCTACTCCACCTTCTAGGTCTTTATGAGCAGTACAATGCTGACTGAAGGCCACTGTTGGAATTCCAAATGGATTGCATTTACCAAGGGTTGCAAAACCTGAATATTGAAACACAATTTGGACTTCAATATGGCTACATGCTTAAACACTTTTGGTCCCCAACAAAATGCCACTAAATGTGCAATATGAAGTTAGGATTTGTGATTCTCCTGGCTTTAATACAGAACTGCTTTAGGTAGTCTATTCAGTAAAGTCTTAAGTAAAAGATTCACTGTGGAGCCAAACTGCATTTTCTTTTTCAGTGCCAAAGGAGGTTTGTGTGCACAACAACATGGAATACCAGGTAACTTAATGGGCAGCCCATCTAGGGGTGTGAATGCTGCACTTAATCTAGAAACAGTAGTGGGTTTAAAGGGAGATTCCGGCTCACTTCCTGTGACCCATGTTCTTCCCAGCCGGGATCCAGTGTTCCAGTGGATAAATGCCAGCTGTGCTCCTGCACCAAGGATATGGATCTCTCAACCCATCTCGGCACTATCAGCTGTGTACCCGTGCCCTGTAACAGGACCTGTGAAGAGGTGAGGATTGCGAAGTTGCAAGGCGCTGTTCTGGAGTTAAATATCCCAGCTGGTAGTGGGATTTACCTAGAGGCATCATGTGTATTCCAGGGATTCCAGTATGTGGGATATAATGGAGATTGCTGTGGAAAGTGTGTGCAGACTCACTGCGTCATTGAAGTGGACGGCACCATCCACGTACTCGAGGTCTGCTGAGCTGTACTGGCAAGCTTATTGATTGAAGTTGCATCATGGCTCTTTACTAATGCTGAGTGCTTCTCCTCTCTTCCTTTAGCCTGGAGAGCAATGGTCCCCTCTTGGACACAAGTGTGAGGTGCACAGCTGTGCAAAGATGAACAATGCCTTCATCTCCACTAAAGCCACCATTCAGTGCCCTGCCTTCCACGAGAACAACTGTCAGCCGGTAAGGGTGCACAAAACCTAAAGCCACTACTTGCTCTTTGAACTGGAAATGTTCATAAAGCTTCTGGCTTGGCTAGATGTTTCTAGCATTGTGGTTACATTTTAAAGCTACATATGGTTTATATTGGAGACCTCCTTCCTATAAAAGGATTTTCTGGTAAGGAATCAAAAGGGTTGAAGCTCAATATGCTAATTGCATTCTACAGGTGCAATCTTTCTTACTGTGGTACTGGGCACTTTTGAAATGGCTTTTGTTTCCCCCCCAAGGAAGTCGGGAAATGACCTGACTAGGTTTCATTTTTTTTTTTGCCTGTAGGGAACAATTGTGACCGCTCCAGATGGGTGCTGCAAGACGTGTAAGTATTGCAAAAACCTTGATAGACTTCTAATCCCGTCAGCGGAGTGCAGTAGAGATGCCATCAGCCACTTGCTCTGTTGCACTGGGCTACCCCTGCGGATTGTCTTTGCAGGTGTGGAGACACAGAAGGCCTGTAAGGTGTCCACTTTGAAGACTCGCATCACGGATAAGGGCTGCCAGTCCCATGATCAGGTTGAGATGACGCACTGTCAGGGTGCCTGTGGCACCTCCTCCATGTAGGTTTCCCACCAAACTGCTCAATCATCCTTGTGGGGGGGAGTTGTCCGCTTTGAAGCGTTTTGTCTATAATGGCCGTTCACTTCAACCAGTTTCCCTTAGTGTTTCATGCTAAAGTAGGGACTATTGTATAGAAGGAATTGTTACTGTTGCAGTGAGTAGGTTTGGGACCCTTTTTGGGCTAGAGAAACTAGTGCCTTGAAGTGAACTTTGTTCCCCTATGTAGAAGTGTTAACTTGTAGACTAATATGCTTCAAAACATCCCAATAGACCCAGAGGTTGTTGCATTAGGAAATTGCTATTGAAGCAGGAAAGGCTTTCTGCTTGAATTTATTGCTTTAATCTGCCTGCTGTTTAAGGGTAATTGGCTAGTGAATGCAAAGGCAAAAGCAAGGCTACTTCAATCAAGTAATGAGTGAGCAGAATAGAGGGCTAAATGCCACTTTTCTTCCCCCCCCGCCCCCCCACATTTGTGCATTGCAGGTACTCTGCTGAGGCAGCTAGCATGAAGCACAAGTGTGCTTGTTGCCAGGAAGTGGAAACTCACGAGCAGACCATCACCGTGATCTGCCCTGATGGGACCAGCCGGCCCTACACTTACATCTATGTGGATAAGTGTGACTGCCGCACTACAAACTGTGATCAGACCACTTCTGTCATGGACTCCAGCAAACGGAGCTGGCAATCTGCACTAAGTGATGAAAAGGACTTCAATGAAATGCCAAAAATTGTTCATTAGTGCTCAACTTCGTGAATGGAAATACTGCAGCTTTTGGGTCATTTTCCATGGTTGATTTATTGACTTCAGAAGTTTTAAATGGATCTAGTTGTATTGAGCCAATAAAATTGCTTCAAAACACCTTGAATTTTGGTGCAGAGTTTTTTCATTCTCGACGAACATGGTGGTCGTACTTGAGACCCATTTTAGGGAACTGAACTGGTTTATTGCAATAGCCCAAATACTACCTTGCCATTCCAGTTCACTAGGCTGCATCAATGTTTAATGAGCAGAAGAGACTTTAGGGAATTTCTAAGCCCTTGTCATCACATTGGCATGTTTCACAGTGCCCCTGCACTAAAGCTCCAACACCACTCTGGACAAGTTTTGATAAACTTAATCATTACATATAACCTACTGTGATCAGGTCCATCCATTTCTCAGTAACTTCCTTGTTTCAAGTGCCTTTTTACAGCCTTTCTTGGGAGACTAAGTTCGGATCACATTTTTTGAGCAGCAGATCTGGGCAGTCAAAAGGAGCCTTGATTGTATTCCCCTACTGTTAAGGGCTTGTCATTAAGACTCAAGTGCAGAAGTATTTTCATTCAGTCTGGTCTCGACATGATTCAGCCCTTCCATCATAGTCAAGCATACTGTAACTGTTAATAGCTCAATCCCTAATTGCGAAGTGTTATGAGGAATTGTGCACTCTTGTGTTGCTCAGAAGGATCGCGTGCAATGTTTATATACTACCTTCTGAAGTCTGTATGGTGCGGTTACTGTGAGCATTATCCTAAGCCATCAAGAGCAGAGACCTCCTCCTTAATAAACATCTTGCTGGCAAGGAGGGGATGTAGCCGTCAACTGCCTTGTAGCTATGGGAGGTGCTGTTTATCTGGCAAAGCTAGTCTGGAAGGAACAGAGTATTTAAAAAGGCTATAAGGAAAACCACAACCTGTGCCTTACTGTACTTCTGTAACTTGCATTTTCCTATTTTTAAATGCAGTACTTTGTTTGGAATGTTGTGTGAATACACTACATACATTTCTTGAACTAGGGAATCTACAGGCTTGCTTCATTTCACTTGTACTACAGAATGAGCACATGGCTGAGGTCCCACACTGCCAGTGAAACGGACTTGAGCTGTCAAGTATTGCCAGAACACCGGGTGCTTCACCACTCCTAAGACTCCTTTCAGTTGCGCTGTTGATTTTGTTTATCCAGCACTGAAGCACATAATCCAGATAAGTATCGGCCCCACCTCTACCTCGTACAGGATGCAGTGTGTTCTATCCCCCTGCATTCCTGGTGCCATGGTGTTTAATTTAGCAGGGACAGATACCTAAGCCCTTTGCATTCATTCTAATGGCTTTAACAACTAAAACTTATTGCAGGCTTTAGTAGCTCAATTGGGGAGCTGCAGCAGTGTGGGTAGGAACAGGTAAAGGTTTATTCCTGCTGAAAGGAAACATTTAGTCTGTGGAGCCTTCTTCATGTGTCACAGGCTTTTACTTGTTGAGTTTTAATACAATCCACAGTCCTAAATGAAAACTAATCTGTCTCAGAATCATGTTTCTAATGTGAAATGTATCTTTTTTTTTTTCCAGTCAATGGGTACTACGCATGTCTTGCGTGCCATTGAAAGTGTTGTGTTAATGACTTGTAAACGCAATTTATTTCCTTATGTACAATTGGGGAGAAAACATTCAAGACATGTAGGCGTATTTATCTTAAGCTTGTCTAGTACCTGTAATGTTTCTGTTCACCGGTGCTGATATTTAATACAGGGCTTTGTGTGCTCAGCCCGAGGCATGTTGTCTGTTCCTTCCTTGGGAAACACCTTAGTGACATAAGCATTTCATACATCAGTCATAACCTAGAAGTGTCCTGTTTTTATCTTTGAGAAGCATTACTTAATCAGCTGCATTATTTTGTGTAATACTTTCAGTTATAATACTGAACAATACTGAAACAAAAATGTTTCCTTTGTTATATTCCTATCAATCGCTCCTATAATATTTTTGTTTAATACATTATGTACTGTACCCTTTCTTTAACTGGATCTTTTCCTTGTATTTTTCTTAATTAAATTATTAATCTATTCCACATAACATAAATGTGGAATTTATGCCAGCAGCCATATCACTCTGCAATTCCCAGCTGGCAGCCCCACTGGAGCTCAGCAGTGTGAGCCTGGTCAGTACCTGGATGGGAGACTCCTGGGAAAAAAGGTCGCTGCTGGAAGAGGTGTTAGTAGGGCCAGCAGGGGGCGCTGAGGTCTGGGTCCTAATGTCCCAGTATAGTGACGGGGACACTATACTGTAAACGGGCACCATCCTTCACATGAGACGTAAAACCGAGGTCCTGACTCTCTGTGGTCATTAAAAATCCCAGGGCGTTTCTCGAAAAGAGTAGGGGTGTAACCCCGTCGTCCTGGCCAAATTTCCCATTGGCCCTTATCAATCATGGGCTCTTAATAACCACACTCTATGAATTGATTTCATTACTCTGCTCTCCTCCCCACTGAGAGCCGCTGTGTGGTGAGCGTTCTGGCGCACTATGGCTGCCGTCGCATCATCCAAGTGAGGCTGCACATTCGTGGTGGTGGAGGGGATCCCCATTACCTGTAAAACGCTTTGAGTGGAGTGTCCAGAAAAGCACTATGTAAGTTCAAGCAATTATTATTATATCATAAATAATACTGTTATTTTCTTTAAGCACACCTGGAGAAACAGCTTCAGATCCACCATCTTCTTGGTTATCAGAACTACTATAAGTGTTTCTGTGTCAGCACTGTCTCCGATCCAGGCAGGAGTCTGAAGAGTCTGAGGTATGCCACCTGAGCTCCCCCTAGTGCATGTCTCTGACAAATCCTCATTCTTCTTCCCAAAACTGCTGTTTACAGCATCTCACCCTTTCTGATATCCTTTGAAAACCAATCCACAAGTGATATCACGGGTCATATAAAAATCTGATGGCTATGAATCTGATAGTGCCTCTGCCTTTCCAAAAATATGTAAGTAAATTAAAACAAAACAATTCTTATTAAAAATATAACACTTAAAGCAATGGGATAACATTTCAGTAAAACTGTTGAATAGGCAAAAAGCAAATCTTTGCAACAAAGCATTAAGATGATGTATTATGCTTTAATATGCTGAAGTATGAAGTATTAAAAAAGAAAGTTAAAAGGCACTAGCCCACTCATGTGGAGATTTCCAGTAATACCATTAATTCTAAGTGCATCTGAAATGTTGAACAGGAAGCACTTCTTTACAAAGGGTTGTGAAGGTCTGGAACAAGTCACCCAGCGATGGACAGTACCTCAAGCTGGATGACTTCCTCAGATCTAGTTAGCAACTACTGTAGCAACCAAGCAAACTAGATTTGTTGTGTGGCCTCCTCAAACCTCAAACCTCTTTCAAATAAAACCATATATAATTTTGTCTTTTTAAAGCCAGGCC
The DNA here is from genome assembly GCF_040954835.1 of Lepisosteus oculatus. Classification (NCBI taxonomy): domain Eukaryota; kingdom Metazoa; phylum Chordata; class Actinopteri; order Semionotiformes; family Lepisosteidae; genus Lepisosteus; species Lepisosteus oculatus. The sequence goes on from NC_090716.1 coordinate 1,632,825, forward strand.
ACCAAAAGCTATGGGCCACTGTAAGGCCATCCAGTGTCAGGATTTGTAGGTGTCTTTCAAACGGTAGAAAGGTGTACAGTACCTGCTCTTTCATCTGCTAATACCAGGATGGGATGTGAGGTATGTGATGTGAGTGACAGGAGTGACAGAACTTTTCTGTCATTCTGTTCAGTTTCTAAAAGTCAGTTTCCAAATTCTGTCATCAAAAATAAGGAAAATTTTAAGGTTGTTAAAAAAGACTTGGGGACAAAATCTTGTGTGATTCTTTTAAAGTTCAAGAATTTTATGTTTAGAACAGACATTTGACATAAAAGTAATATAAAATAATATTTCAGGGCATCATCTTTCTTTTATGAAAGTTATTTCTTAGTGTGATTTTGGGGAATGTTAAGGATTCAGATCTGCCGAACATCTTTCGAGAGCAGAATGGCCTGATCTCAGGTGGCTTTTCCATCAGCTGATCCGTCAGGGTGAGAATCAGGCCTGCAGAAGGCCATCCAGGAACAACATTTGCATGTCTTCACTCTGATGTTTACCTGTCAGTTGGTTTCACAAGAAACAAACTTGTGAAACAAACACGGAAAAGGAATTTCATAATTGTAATGTTGTGGTATTATGTGTGTGTATTTACACAATAGATTTGCAGTTAACCGTAGTTAACCTGCTGTGACTATTTATAGCTAAGTCATAAAAAGAAATTCACAGCACAAAATTCTCTAGAAGATGTGTCAAAAGCTTTTATTACCAAGCTGTTAATAAAATCTTAAATTGCACCACAGGGCAATCAAATCAAATGGAATGGAATCAGATCGGATCAAATAAAAAAAATTGCCTTAACCAAAGAAATGCTGTACATGGGTATAATTTAAATGTTCTATGTTAGACTTGTTAAAAGAATAATTCTTGCAAAACGTTGCAAAGTTGTATCTTGTAATAAGAATATTTTTTTCTTTGTGGCGCTAATTGTCTTCCATACATAACACTACAGTTATAAGCAGCTGTACGCGGATTTTAACACATGATATATTTTGCAAGATACAAAGAAATAATGCAAAGCCCGATTGCTAGTTTATTTGTCCCACACTCTTACATTTTCTCCCATGTGTACAGATGTGTACTGTTATTCACTACAGCAGTGGTGGGTGAAATGTCCTGCTAAAAGGTACAGCAACAGTCTCTCACACAGGGTTTAAACCCACACCCTTTCATTTAGAAGTTTACAGCCCTGATCTCTGCTCCACACAGCTGTCCGTGTGGTGCTGAGCCTCTCAGTAATCCTGCCACTCACATTATTTTTTTTTCCCATCACTCCTCCTAGTTGGTCTCGCCTCAGCGTGACCTGGACCTGATGAGCTACCCACAGTGCAAGTCCATCGAATCTGCCAGCATGGATCTATGCCGCAGGTCTCTGATGCAGCAGTGGAAGGCCAGGAAAGGCCTGTACCTACATTATAGGGGATAGGATGTTCTGTCTGGGCTCCTCTGCCAGCTTCAGGCCAGCATTCACTAGTTCAGTCAATTTCCAATTACAATGAATAGAGATGACTCATATAAAGGGATGGCATATTTAATGCTGTAGTGTTTGGCATTAACTCATCTAAATAAGAAAAAATGGCAGCCCCAGCCAAAGGTCAGAGTTGTCAAACCCCCCTCGTTTATGAGGAATGAGACAGGGAAACAGCTGCAAGGGCACAGACAGGGTGGAAGGAGGGGTGAGAGATGCACATAGTGATGTGGGCAGCCAGCGAGTGATATTACAAAAGAGAGCAGAATTGGAAGATGAGAAACAGAAGTGTTTCAGGTACTAGCAGGACTTAAGGTAAATCAATCTCTAGGTCCCAATGGTATCTTACCAGTTAGCAAAGGAAATGAGTGATGTTCTTCAGAACGTACTGTATCAATTCAACTCTTTCAAGAGTCACTCAAGTCAGGGTGAATACCCATGGATTGCCAAACGGTAACTGAAGTGCCGACAAAACCAACCCAAGTAATTATAGACCAATAAGTCTAATTTCTGATAGGTTAGGGAAACAATTGTTAGAACTAAACTAGAGGATCACCTAATTTATATTGAAAAGCCATCCTAGGGTATAGTTAACACAGTTTCAGAAAGATGGATCTTGCTTAATCAACTTGTTAGAATTCTTTGGATAAGCAACAACAGAAATGGACAAGCGCAGATCATATGATATTGCGTATTTAGATCTTTAGAAGTTTTATGATAAAGTTCCAGATGAAGACCGCTGCTCAAATTCCAGATGAAAGAATTTCAAGGAAATGTGTTCATGAATTAAGAACTGATGAATAAATAGGAAACAAAGACTATAGATAAGGGGTATATAGTCAAATTGTGTGATGTACAGTAGTGGAGTACCACAGGGGTCTGTACAAGGACCACTGCTCTTCCTAATTTATATCATTCAGGTTTGTAGATTATACCAAATCAGGTGGATCAGCAAACATTAAAACTGTTAGCAGAAAATTAAATTAAAAAAGATTTAGTAAAAGACCGGGCAACCACCTGGCAGATGACATCTAATGTTGACAAGTGCAGAGTTGTGCATACAGGTAGTAAAAACAAAAATTGTAAATACAAGTTGGAAGATGCTGAGCTAGACTAAACTACTTAGGATAGTTTTTTATGTTGACATTACTTAAATCTACCAGACAGTGTGGAGAAGCAAAACAAAAAACGGCAAGCAAAATGTTAGGCTATATAGTTGGAAGGGTAGGAGTTAAATTAAGGAAAGTCCTGTTAAATTTGTATTATGCAGTAAGGCCTTATTTACAACAGTGTGCACACTTCTGGTTGCTACAGTACGTTACAATACATATTGCAGACATTGCTCTGGAATCAGACCTGCAGCTGAACAAGGATGGAGCCTTTCCACCTGAGCTTGTTCAGCTGCTGTAGCAGAGTTGTCTGATCTCAGGTGGCATTTCCATCTGCTGGCTGCCACTGTACTGTATCTGTCAGAGTGAGAATCAGGCCTTGAGGAAGGCCTAGCGCAACCACAAGAAAGTGTCCAGGAACATTTGCATGTCTGATGTTTACCTGTCAGGTGGTTTCACACAATTCACATCAAAAACAAGCAAAAGAAATTAAATAATTGTATTGTTGTGGTATTATGTGTATTTACATAATAACTTAACCATTGATTCTAGAGTTACTATGTACACTGTAGCTAAGTAATTAAAAGTGACTCACAACACAACTTGTGTTCCTTATAAGATATGTGCTTCACATTTGTCTTAATCAAATGACAGAATAGTTGTGACTTAAATCTGCTGTTTTACTTTGGACCTTCTGTACACATAATAATAATTTTACAAATAAGGGAAGGCCATTCAGCCAACCCAAGCTTATTTGGTTGTTCTTGAAGAATCTCATCCAGCTGTTTCTTGAATGAATACAGATATGTCTCAAATACAGGGTTAGGGAATGTGCTCTACATCTCCACAACACTTTGTGTAAAGAAATTCCCATTCTCAGTTTTACAGTATGCAGTTCCAAACTGTATCCTTCTGTTCATTGTCCATGAATACTGGTTAATTTATCCATTACTTCATTCAACTCAATTGACTTCTCATTTAAAATATGTAAGTCAATTCAAATCTATAATTGCAGAGAGACAAAATTCATAATTAAATATTAAAACACCAGTTGACTTAACGCCTTATTTTCATACACATAAATGTGGTGAATTTTAAAGTAGAGAGAGTACAGCAATGTAATTCATGACTACATTGAAAGAGGCCAAAAAATGTACTGTTTTTAGTATAACTTTGGTGTATATGCATCAGTAAGGGATTGAAAATCAGATGAAATGGACAGATTTAGCTTGTCTTGTTATTTCCATGGCTTTAAGGCAAGGGGAGATTACACTGGAAAACACTGCAATCATCCGCACTCATTACTGGTTCCAGAGAGGTTCTGTAATTCTGTAGCTACAGAGGGGTGTGTTGGACAGTAATGAAGCCAGCACAACAACACATACCATCTTTGGAATTAAAGTACAAATGAAAAACTACAATTCTTCAAATACTAGATCATACAAATCATGAACTGTGAAATCAACTACTACACTGTATCAGATTATAATCTGAAAAGCAATTAAACATCAGTACAGAGTCAAGAAAATAATAGTCTTATTTAAAATGGTCAAAAATTAGCTTCAATTAAGATCTGAAATACATACTGTACTGTATAGTTCACATAGGGTTGAATTTTACCCTATTGGTGACCTTCATGAAAGTTCCTGCCTGCCTCATTTCTGCAGTTTTTTAATAAATACTCTGAGCTGGGCTCCTGCACACTGCAACGCTGTATTGGACTGAGTGGTTAAAGAAGATGGAAGAATAGTGGTGGGGAAGCTCCTGCTTTTGCTCCTGTTTCATCGTTGTGTTTAACTTGTTGCAAGGAAATTCTACATGATACCTGTTTACATTGAGGAAGCATCAAGCTCAGCCCCTGGTACTTTAGTCCCTCCTTACCTCTGGAGCTATAAAAGCCAGAGCTAGAATCCAGTTGGGACACTTTCCCCGAAGATCCTGTGGAGACGCTGCAGCCTATCCACAGTGAACCATGGGAAGAAAGGCAGGGGTACCAGTGTTGGTGCTGATGTGGCTGATGATGTTTGCTGGTTATGGCTCTACGCAATCAGGTAGGCAGAGTAGATTGCAGCTACTAAAGGTTTATGTTTAAAATCAGTCAAATGTTGGCAGTGTCAAAGAATACTTTCGGGAACTCGTACACAGATTTAAACAATGAAGATGAATGTGTAATAACCAGCTTTCTGATCTGGTATTTGGAGAATAAATACACAAATCACCTATTTCAACAAGAATATGAATTAAAACTTAAACACTTCTTTAAGTAACAACAAGCTTAAAAAATACAGCAAGTTTTATCAAAATAAGTGTTTAAAACACAATTTCCAAGATTCTACTAAAACAGTGAGACCTGTACCAACAAACTTCCTTCAGCACTGAACGTCACTGAACATCATTCAGACACTGGTTTCCCTGTGGAAGACCAAGGACTGAGATGGATGGGCTCTGCAGATGTCTGCTCGTTATTGTGCATGTTTTAGAACTGACATAAAGGGGGTGGGTGGTGGGGGAACCTAAGTGCTGTAATGTGGTAACCCCAAAATATACTGTAAGTGGCTGCTGTGTGCAACACAACAGCTGTTCTTAAGAACTGTTATCAAACTAAGGACTTTTATAGTTTTGCACCTGTTAAACTGACCGCCCTTCAGCCAGTTGAGCTGCCCTTTGCCCTTCCTCCTAGGCAGCGGCAGTGAGCACATCCAGACGATCTGCAGCACCTGGGGCAACGGGCACTACAAGACTTTCGATGGGGACGTGTACCAGTTCCCGGGGACGTGCGAGTACAACCTGGCCTCCGACTGCCAAGAGTCCTACCTGGAGTTCTCCGTGCACATCCAGCGGGCGGAGCGTGAGGACCGCCCGGTCATCAGCCAGGTGGTCGTCACCATCAAGAACGTTGTTGTCGTCCTCCGCAGAAAGCTGGCGTCTGTCAATGGAGACATGTGAGTACTGTTGAGAATGTCTGAAAACTCAATTTATAAAAGGGGGGAACAGAACTGAGCCAAGAAACTGGAAGTGGGCTTCTGTTACAAGTAAAACCTTGGAAATGACACTTAGAATTAGAAGTTAGCAAAATACTTATAAAACAATAACATCTTAAAAAACAGCCAACTAGTTTTTGAAAAGCAAGGTTTTGTTTTAACTAGCTAGAATTTTTCACACAAGCTCAAACAGAGCAGATAATACAAGTTGATATATAGATTTCCAAAAACATTTTGTCAAGGTCTCACAAAATTTTAAGGGGCACAATTTTTAATTGAATTGCACTGGCAGTGGATGTTTGCCCATTATACCTTCCAGCATGTAGGGGCAGCAATATCCTGTAACATTAGTTTTTTACGGGACAGGGTTATTAGCCTTGTGCCCAACCTCCAACATGGATGACCCACTACTCTGAGATTATGAGTCTCATGCTCTACTAACAGAGCTAGTCTGTGCCTGCAATTGAATTGCAGTGGTGTGAATGCTGAAACAGTTGCAAAGGCCGCATAAACACTTGGGCAAGGTCAAGGATTTGTCAGACACTTCAAATACCAAATTAAATGTAATGTAATATTTTAAACAAATCTACTGTACTTTTTTGAAGAAAAACTGAAATCACAAAAGGTTGTTAATCTGAGAAAAAGACTAGGACTGTCTCAGCTTGCCCTTGAGAGAAGCTTAACTGGGCAGTAATGCGTTTGGCATTACAGCTTATTCATTATTGCTTATTCATTTGGCATTACTGCTTAGCCAGCAGCCATATAACTCTTCAACTCACAACTGGCAACCTACTGAAGCTAAGAAGGTGTGAGCCTGGTCAGTACCTGGATGGGAGACCTCCTGGGAAAAACTAAGGTTGCTGCTGGAAGAGGTGTTAGTGGGGCCAGCAGGGGGCGCTCAGCCTGCGGTCTGTGTGAGTCCTAATGCCCCAGTATAGTGACAGGAACACTATACTGTAAAAAGGCGCCGTCCTTCGGATGAGACGTAAAACCAAGGTCCTGCCTCTCTGTGGTCATTAAATATCCCAGGGCGTTTCTCGAGAAGAGTAGGGGTGTAACCCCGGCGTCCTGGCCAAATTTTCCCCTGGGTCATGGCCTCCTAATAACCCTTATCTCTGAACTGGCTTCATCACTCTGCTCTCCTCCACAATGAAAGCTGGTGTGTGGTGAGTGTTCTGGCGCACTATGGCTACCATCGCATCATGTGGGTGGATGCTGCACATCAGTGGGGGTGGAGGGGATCCCAATTACCTGTAAAGCGCTTTGGTGGAGTGTCCAGAAAAGCACTATATAAGTGTAAGCAATTATTATTATTATTATTATTATTATTATTATTATTATTCCCTCAGGCTGAGGATTTCTGTCTCTGACTGCTCACTGCAGTATGTACACTGAATGCTGACACCACCTCTCTCCTGGTGCTCGGGCAGGTTATAAAGTATTGGTGTGAGAATATGTCTCTTCAGAAGCTCAGTTCAAGGACTAAGCTGACAGAAGTGAGAAATCACAAAGGCATGGTAGCAAACATAGAAATCAGCACATGATTTTTAAAACGGTGTTGAGTTCTGAAAACAAATTCAGTTTAACTACACCAGGCCGTTCTTAACTGTTCTACTTAACTGTAGAATGTAACTGTTCTAGGCTGTAAAAGTCTTATATTCTGTCCTTCAAACCATATTTTTTCTTGTGCTCATATTGGTGAGGAAAGCTTCCTCATGCAGGTTGTTTCATTAAGTAAAGTCAGAATAATCTTCTCTCTTTAATGTACACAGTCCAGTTACAGTGTTGAAAATGAATTGCCTTACATTCAGGCTGCAAAAGACAAGGACCTGAAACTAACGCAATGTATTTCAACCCCAGTGTGAAAACCCCATACTACGGCTCAGGGGTACTGCTGGAGAAGAATGAGGTTTACACGAAGCTGTACGCTAAACTGGGACTCACTGTCATGTGGAACGGAGAAGATGCCATCATGGTAAGAGCCAGCTCTTCAGAGAGGGAAGATTCATTCCCATCCTGTTACCAGTAGGTCACTCCTGGAGCTGTAACGAGACCATAGACATGACTTTGAATTGGTTGTGTGTCTCAGGCCTGACATGCACACATTTCTCCATGTACTTCTGTCAAGACGCCAGGCTACCCCAGTTCTGAACTGAGCGTTCTGGGCTTTCTCTCCTCAGCTGGAGCTGGACTCCAAGTACAGGAACCGCACCTGTGGGCTGTGTGGGGATTACAATGGGATCAGCATGTATAATGAGTTCATCTATGAAGGTGAGTTATTGGAACGAGGGACTTTGAAAACTATGAGACAGTCAGGCATCACACATTGTTGTCAAACACGAATAGTGAAGACTGAGTTTATATACTTGTGAAACTACTTTTCTCATGGTTATAATTTATATAATATAATAAAAAACCTTATGTGTACTTAACACAAATGAATTTAGTAAACTATTCATCAGTTATTCTGTAAATGTCATATCTTTTGCATTGCCAAAACATATTTAAAACCGTAAACCTTCTTATGCAGGTGAAGCCCTGAGCCCCATTACATTTGGGAACCAGCAGAAGATCCATCGGCCCAATGAGGTGTGTGAAGACCCCTATGAGGAGGAATCAACACCTTCCTGTTCTCAGTATGTGAGTATCACGTCTAAACCTCCAGCTCGGCACAGAATGTGATTGTGGACAGTTTCTCATTTCAGTGGCTGTAACCTGCCTGTATTGCACCTAGCGCACACCCTGTGAACAGCTGCTCAAGTCCAACACCTGGGCCGACTGTATGAGCTCCGTGGACCCTGAGCCCTACCTGCAGGCCTGCATTCAGGACATGTGCAGCTGTAACTCTACCCTGGGTGACTTCTGTGTGTGCAGCACCCTCTCCGAATTCTCCCGGCAGTGCTCCCATGCTGGTGGCACTCCCCAGAACTGGAGGACTGAGAAATTCTGCGGTAAGATGCATCAGGGCCCGGTGCTAGATTACAGGCGAACTGTTTATACCAGATTAGTATTGGGTTATAATTCATTACTACTTGGAATCTTGCCCTTAGGCTGTAACTGATGTTTTTGCTGCTCCTTGTAAGAGAGCAGGGTTTTTATCCTGAAAACTACTTTGTCTTTTTTGCTGCATAACTGTGAATTGCTTGGCCTTCTTTACTGCTGTGAGAGGCAATATTGTATATAAATATGATCCTTTGCCTTAAATCAAAGAGTCTAGGATCTGCCCTGAAGCAGAAGACCTTTGCAGTATCTTGAAATCAAAGCATCTGACAGACATCTGAACTCCTCACAGCTTCATCCTAATTCATGTCCTGCAGTGCTTAGTGTCATTAACCCATTGCTGTGATGACCTCTAAATATACTGTGTCCAAACTGCAGCCAAGCAGTGTCCCTTCAACATGGTGTACTTGGAGAGCGGCTCCCCCTGTATGAACACCTGCTCCCACACTGACACCAGCACACTGTGTGAGGAGCATCGCATGGACGGCTGCTTCTGCCCCGCAGGTCAGTGCCCCTGTGTTCTGCAACACCACCCTGTAAAACCAGGATGACATGCCTGGTCTCCAAGACCTGTTTTGGATGCTCTGTGCAGTTATAATTAACAGTATTGCACAAGATGCGAGACAAGAGGCTATTTGAATACAAATGACTAGGAAATAGGATGTAAGACTATGTTACTGGGTGAGTTAGGCTGAGAGCATGACGTGACTGAAGATCCACATACTGTCACAGTGCGTGATCACTAATGACCAAGTAGAGAAATGGTGACTTGTGTTCCAGTGAAGAGGTTATTTTTGGGTGTTGAAGTCCTTCCAGCAGGAACAGTAGGAGAGTGAAGCAGGCAGTCTGTCACGGACTGTGGTCTCATGCTGCCTGTCTTTGCTGTGCCACAGGGACGGTGTTTGACGATGTTTCTCAGACCGGGTGCATTCCAGTGGAGCAGTGCCAGTGCAACATGCATGGCACACACTTCCAGCCTGGGGAGACAGTCCAGCAGGAGTGCGAGGAATGGTAAGCGGCATCTTCGGCCACTGCAGTGGCTTCTGTCACCTGCACTCTCTCTATCTGATTCAGTGTAGTTTGAAACTGAAATGTTAAAGACCAGGTCCCATCTTATCCTCCCATTAAAATGGATTGTGTTCACAAACACTTATTTCTGTGTGACGTGCTGTGCATGCTGTTGTCTCTTTGGCTTTGTGTCCTAAACATGACCCATCCTTGTTTCTAGTGCTTGAGGCAGAGTTCCTCACAGTGCTGCTGAGCCAGGGGTGATATTCTTCATGCAGGGTGTGAAACTCGAAGGGCTGTTATGTGTTTCAGTGTGTGTGAGTCGGGGAAGTGGGCCTGTAAGAGCCGGTCCTGTCCTGGGAGCTGTGCTGTGGAGGGGGGAGCTCACATCTCCACCTTTGATGGCAAGACCTACACCTTCCATGGAAACTGCTACTATGTCCTGTCCAAGGTAACGTCCCTGCCCATTACTGTAGGACGTCTTTTCTTTGTCATTTCCAGATGTTGCAAGCTGTCCTATAGAATGTAAATTGGTGCAGTCATGATAACAAGTTGGCTTGAGTAGGTCAACTCTATTTGTACCCTCTCAGGACTGTGACGGAGCCAAGTTCAGCATCCTGGGAGAACTGATTCCCTGTGGCTCCAAGGACTTGGACACCTGTCTGAAGACAGTGGTGGTGCTGCTGGAAAACGACAAGAACAATGTGAGTGTGGAGCCAGAGAGACTGGTACTGGAGGGACAAGATACCAAGAAGGACAGGTTTCAGTCACAGTAACTATATTCTTATAAAGAAGAAAAATCCCATTAAAGAACAAACCATAATAAGAATTGGCAGAAAATGTATGTCCCCGATTAGACAGTAGATTTTGTGCTTCCTCCATCTTTATATTCCTTGTTATTGTTGTAGGCGTTGCTGTTTAAAGCTGATGGGAAAGTGCTCCACAACTCGGCTGAGATCAGTCTCCCATACAACATGGGTGAGAACTAGACTCCGTCTGTTGGGAACGTGCCCTGTTGTGTAGGGTGTATGATGAGACTTGAGCTGAGCATTGTGACGGTCACAACATAGAACTGCATGAATATACGAATAGTCAATACAGATCTAATGACTTCCATTTCTGTCATTGTTTAGCTCACCTCCATGTCTTCAGACCCTCCTCCTTCCATATCATCCTGCAGTCTGACTTTGGTTTGCAGCTGCAGGTCCAGCTGGTTCCCATCATGCAGGTCTATGTGTCCCTGGAGCAGTCCTACAAAACCAAGATGTGTGGTAAGTTGCACTGCATCTGTTCCACAATAAAACTGGAGCTCTCTGGTAGCTAATCTTTGCCCAACAGCCTGTATTGCAGTTCCTTTGCTATGGAAAATGACAGTAAGTTGCTCAGGCAGAAGCCCCACTGTAAGCAGTGTCTTGTGCACAGGTCTGTGTGGAGACTTCAATGACGTTCAGAGTGATGACTTCAAGACCCAGCTTGGGCTGGTGGAAGGCACAGCTGCCCCCTTTGCCAACTCCTGGAAGGCCCAGGCCAGCTGTCCAGACAGGTCTGACCGGCTGGATGACCCCTGTGCCCTCAGTGTGGAGACAGGTGAGAGTCCAAGAGCTGCCTTCCATGTCCATATACAGCATGCGCTGGCCAGATAATGGGACTGAGTGTATCCAACCATTTGTCTAAAAACTGCATCTCTGCCACGTTGGAGTCTAAAGGTGTACAGGGATTTGTGTTCTGAATATGCGGCAAATGTTTAAGAACATGTCTGGATATTGCAGCAAGTGTTTTATTATTAGTAATTAAGACAAAAATAGACATTAGCTTTTCTGTATCACACTGGAAGAGACTTAACTGGATGATGAAAAAACAGCAACAGGAAGGTGAATATCAGCCTCACAACAAAAGCTTGAGTGAATAATGACTACGAGATTCCTCATCTTATTCCTCATAAAGACACTGACAGAGAGAATAAGGAGAGCTAATCAGATCAATTTTGGTCATGTCAGATCTCTGATGCAAAACATTTCTTGCTTCAATTTTTAACATCTAACAGCTGATTGTCAGGTTTTTTCTAAAGTTGTGCATTATCAGCCTATAAATGAAAGTTGATGCCATACAAACAGTATGAAGAGTCTGTACTTTAACTCAATGCCTTCACTACAATTGACAATCTTGACTAGATTTTAATAAAAAAATGTCCAGGATTTTATTCCTTCATGAGTTTGGGCAGTACGCAATACCAACAATTTGATAACAGAAAACAATCTGTTGGATTTATCATAGGCTGTCACTATAAATGGTAAAAATTGATGCTATTGATTATTAGTGGTCTGTAAAACTAGTCCATTACAGTAGTTCTGTGGAACTGAGGTTAACCTGTGCTTCTATCCCACAGAGAACTATGCTGAACACTGGTGCTCCGTTCTGGAGACTGACAGGAAGTTTGCGGAGTGTCATGCACTGGTGAATCCCAAGGACTACTACAAGGTCTGGCTGTGAACTCCAAATCCAGATCATCTTGATCTGTAGAGAAAATGAAGCAAATAATTCTTCTGGTCAACTTGGATGTCTAATGTATAGCTGGTTTCCTGCCTGCTGTGATTCCAGAAATGCGTGTACTCCACCTGTAACTGTGAGAAGAGTGAGGACTGCCTGTGTGCTGCCTTGTCCTCCTATGTGCGAGCCTGTGCTGCCAAGGGTGTGAGTCTGCAGGACTGGAGGAGCACTGTGTGTGGTGAGTGGGGGAGGGAGGGACTGGGGCAGAAATCACACTGGAGTAGTGCTGACATACAGTAGGGGGTGTACTGATCCTCAGAACCACACAGAGAAACCAGCTGTTTTGGGCACATTAGCTGAACCCTTTACAAAAAATGTAAAAAAGGACAAAATATGGGAAATTTTACAGCTGCCAAACCCCACCTCAGCTATCCCATGTGATTGAGACCAAGATGACTGGTGTATCTGCCTGTTTTGCTGTAATGGGCCTGTGTGCCAGAGTCCTGTTTGCTGAATATGGTAACAGCAGCAACTCCAATAATGAAAGAGTCCTTCTGTGTTTCACTCTGCCAATGGTGACCTTACATTGCCCATTGCTCATTACAGGCTCTTGGCCTGTACAAGGGATTGCACATCTGAACCCGCTAAGATTGAACCATGCCCAGTGACACCTCATTTAGAATATTGTGTATAATTATAGTGACTAGGTTACTAAAGATATTTCTGCTCTGGAATCAGTCTAGAGAAGATCAACCAAGCACATCCCTGGGATCAGAGGGAATATCCTAAACTGACTACAAATACTGAATCACTTTAGTCTCAAACAAGGAGGGCTCAAGCAATATCACTTGCTGTAGTACTGTAGTAGAAGAGTAGAACCTTGCAGCATAACCCCGGTCTTGTTAAGAACATAAGAATTCCTCCATAAGAACTGATGATGATCGTTATTCCATGCTGAAAAGAGAAGAAAAGAAACAAAGTTTCGGCTGTGAAGCCTTCACACCCGAAGAAGGCTCCACAGCTGAAACGTTGTGTTTCCTTTCTTCTCTTCTCAGCACGGAATGTTTTTTTCTGTTATCCCTTTCTTGTTTCTTTCCTGTCCTCATCATTCTCCTTTTGCGATATATTGATGTCTTTCTTTGTTGCCCTATGTTGCTGCAACTGTTGAAATTATGTAATTTTGTTTGTTTCCAATAAAAAAACACTAAAAAACATGAGAATTGTTACCAAATGACGCAACTAGTTCATTTGATTAAAATAGTTTGTTGCATGCAATTATACTGCACAATTGTTTGTCCACCATCATAAGTGAATAGTAGGTAATCAGTTCTCTAATCAAATATTTTATGAAATTAAGGGGATAGATTTGAAATTGGTACCAATAGCTTTTGTTGCATTATTGCTGTCTCTCAGTATCTAATGATTGGGAATGTACGGTAGATGATGTCTTGTATTTTACTTATTTTAAATTCACTTCAATTACTTTTGTTATTGAAAAGACTGAATCCCTTTATTGGCTTGGCACTTTCTATTGTATAGCTTTATGTATCAGGAAGCATCTCAGTAGACTACCTCTCTTCTGTCAAAGAGAAAGCCTCTAAAACTGTCATCAGCCTTTTCAGATGTTTGAATAGTCCTGAATTTGTGTTCTTTATATTTTTGTTACTGTATTCCATTTTATTAAATAAACAACTATGTTTGGATAAATAAGCAAGTAAGTCAAAAGTTCCATAAAATACTATTATTTTGAAAAAGATTGACTTACATACAGTATGATATTAAATGAAAAATATTTGATAGCAGTGAACATTTTGGCAGCTGTTGAAAAATGAAATGCTGTTCTACTATAGTACAAGTGCTCCAAGAACAACTGTGTGAGTGTAATAATTATATTTAATAGGATCACAATGTTAGTTTAACTGCTTTAATTAAAGAAACAGTGCAAATATTGTGATTCACCTAATTAAATTATAATCCCATCCTTAGTTTCTTTATATGTGATAAGACACCCTGTTACTGTTACTGATTGTCATTATGGAAGAGGTGTTAGTGGGGCCAGCAGGGGGCGCTCACCCTGCAGTCCATGTGGGTCCTAATGCCCCAGTATAGTGACGGGGACACTATACTGTAAACAGGCGCCGTCCTTCGGATGAGACGTAAAACCGAGGTCCTGACTCTCTGTGGTCATTAAAAATCCCAGGGCGCTTCTCGAAAAAAGAGTAGGGGTGTAACCCCGGTGTCCTGGCCAAATTTCCAATTGGCCCTTACTAATCATGGCCTCCTAATAATCCCCCTCTATGAATTGGCTACATTACTCTGCTCTCCTCCCCACTGATAGCTGATGTGTGGTGAGCGTTCTGGCGCACTATGGCTGCCGTCGCATCATCCAGGTGGATGCTGCACATTGGTGGTGGTGGAGGGGAGTCCCCATTACCTGTAAAAGCGCTTTGAGTGGAGTGTCCAGAAAAGCGCTATATAAGTGTAAGCAATTATTATTATTATTATTATTATTATTAATTGTGCATGTTCTGATTCACAGACACATATATAGAGAGCTGTCCTGACACCCAGAACTTCTCCTATGGGCTCAGTGGCTGCCAGCGCACCTGTCTCTCCCTCAGCTCTGATCTCCAGTACTGCTCCCCCACCTTCCTGCCTGTGGACGGCTGCACCTGCCCTGACGGTCTGTACCAGGATGAGCATGGCGTCTGTGTGCCCATGGACAGCTGCCCCTGCTTCCACAATGGAGACCAAATCCAGCCTGGGAAATCCATCACAACCAAGGATGAGCAGTGGTAGATACCATTTCCAGTACTCTTTAATAGACTTACAAATGGGAGATTACGAAAGTGGTGAAAATCAGGATGAAGCAAAAAGGTCAGCATTTTATGAATCAAAATCCATTATTCAGTCCAGTTTCTTTCTTCCTGGGGTATCAAGCCAGTTACTGGCTGATCCTTTTCCACCAGGCTCCATAAATGGTGCCCTCACTGCACGCAGCTTTGGTCTGCCCAACACAAAAGCAGGCCTGGTTCTATTCGTCAACACTGGGCTACTGGGAGTGAAGCTGCTCTGGCCCAAATTAATGCCCACTGCCTCCAGTTGGCACTACAGTGTGAACTCCCAGATCAGTTCAAATCGGTGCTGTCTAATCTTATTGGTGGGAGTCAGAGAAATGGCAGCAAGGCCAGTGTTAACTGGAGACCTGATGGGTTCATTGCTCTATCTGTGCTCCTGCTGCAGTGAGGAAGGGAAAGTTCAGGAATGAAATCCTGGCTCCCTGATACCTAGCAGAGCTTCACTGCAGACAGATGTGGGCGGTGACACAGACAGCTTGTTAGTCCTGCAGACAGAAGTGAGTTCTTGAAGAGGCGTGTATGCAGGTTCGGCAAGGAAAAGCTGTCCCTGCAGTAGGACACAGTCTCTAGGATGACAGGGCAGGCCTCAGAGCTGTTGCCCCTGCTCTTGCAGTGTCTTGCAACTCACCCAGCCCCCTGAGGTAGCCTGATTGTTATAAGGACTCTGGTAATGCCACAGGCCTCTCACAGGGACCCAGGGGCTCAGGCTACTGACACCAACACTGTCAGTACTCTGCCTCCAGGAAAGCTGCTTCCACTGCTGCTGTGCCCTGTGTCTTCTGTCGGCCAGGGCTCTTCCTTCTCTGGCAGCTTGTGGAAGCCAGGTGGAGGTGCAGGAAGCTGAGATCCACCCTCAGGTGTGGTTCCTTTGGGTGTAGAGGCCTATTACTGTGGAGCTGGTGGCTGTTTGTCAGTCTCTGTCTCAAGTGGTGGACCGCTGTCTGCAGTCTTTTATGCATTAGAACATTCTACCGTGGACAGTTCTAGCCCTGACATTTGATCATCCAAAGAAAACAAAGACTGGGCTTTCCTGTTTAGAGAGCAACTCACTCTCCCCTGTTTCTGCTCCATCTACCTGGTCAGTACTAGGCTCACACACCTCTACCTTTTCACTAACAGCATTCAGAGCAACACCCGTCCTGTCCTCCAGCAATCTCTCTTCTGATCTCAGTCTTTACACCTCTAGGTTCAGATGACTCTGACACCTCTGCATCTATCGAACCCTCTTTTGACCTGTTGCTCTTTGATTCCGTCTCTCCCACATTTGAACACCAATTATGGAACTTATTCCCTAGCTCTTTGTAAATTATTTTTATTTCACTCGAAATCAGAATTTGACCAAGCGGTTCAGTTAGTAAGTAAAATAACTATTTATAACCCCCAGAGTGATTTCTAGCAACATACAGCACTTGAGCGGCTGGTATAACTAGAGGCACGTGAGCTCTTTGTTCTCTTGTACAGCTTTGGTGAGAGGAGTAATAATCCAGGCACACTTGGTTAAACAAATATTTAATAGAATGACAAGACACAAACTACACTACATAAAACAAAACATACTGTACAACACACTAGTTACTCTATGTACAGTTATTACAAACAAGGTGTTTCTGAGGCCTAACATTCTGGTCACCCAGAAAACCCCAGACTGCTGCTATGCAAAGCTCTTAATGCCTACAGAGGCCAGACAGGAGAGAAGCTGCCTTCTAACTAAATACAATGTAACCTGCAGTTAAATCTCTCTCTCTGCACCCTGGGTGCCGCAAAATAAATGGGAGCCTATATCCCTATCCATAAAAAAGCACCCTTAGCAGGAAAGACATTTCTAACTGAGGTATCTTTTACACAACAAACCCAAGTTCCCTAAAAACACAGAATAGCATGCTCTCTCTAGCAAGGTTCAAATGCTTAGCTCCAGTCAGGTTTGGTTTGGAAGTAGGGGCTCTCGCCTGGCTACTTAAGCTTCAAGTCCCAACTCTTCTGGACACTTGTCTCTCCTCTCCTTGTTCCCTGCCTCTGGCTTCTTCTCTTTCTCTGTGCTCTTAATGTGCTCTTATATTGCGTGTTTCTGTACTGCTCCTTTACAATCATCAACCCACAACTTACCTACAGTAGGTACTGTATACTAAGGTAAGCTTTACATTTTTTCTGCTCAAGGGACCCCTGTAACAATACTGTACACCCGATTATCAGTGAGATTCAAACAAATGGTGGCATAATTTTCTTTTTCTTTTTTTCAGTGAACTGCAGCATAAAACCAATGCAGGGACAATGTCAGATTTTAGTATATAATTTTAAATACATCTGTTTTAATACTCCTTTTTCTTCTTGTTATCACTGAGATATGTAACCTACAGATTCTGTGTTTTCAGCATGTGCACCAATGGGAAGTTACACTGCCTGTCTACAGAAACATCGACTAGTAAGTACCAGGGGCTCGTGGCTAGCAAAGCATGCAGAGAGCTCTTGCTTTCTTCTGCTGGCTCTGACTCCCTGTGTCCTGTGTACTCCAGGCTGCCCATCCCCCAAGACCTACTTCAACTGTTCCACAGCCAGGCCAGGCTCTACAGGCCTGGAGTGTCAGAAGACGTGTAAGAATCTGGCGATGGAATGTGTGAGTACAAGCACCCTTCCTGTCAGTAACACAGCCTGTCACTTACAGTAAGTACAGGTACCTTACCTAATATTTTTAGCTGTTCTAAAGTTTTTATATATCAATTTCAGTATTCACAAAATGTGAATAAAGTTTTGTGTTTAAATAAAAAAGCCCACTCAGTTTGTGCTGGGTGTCCTTTGTCCCTGCAGTACATTGTTGGGTGCGTGTCGGGGTGCAAGTGTCCCGATGGGCTTTATGACGACGGGATGGAGAACTGTGTCCTTGAACATCAGTGTCCCTGTTTCCATAATGGAGATGTCTTTCCTCCTGGGGTGACAGTGAGGGACAAGTGCAACACCTGGTAGGTCCTTCCCTAGAGCAAATCAGCTTATCAACTTCAGACTCTTCTCGCTATACAGAAGTGTAAGAATATAACTTGAATACGTTTTATCAGAATACTTCATCTACAGTACACCTCACACTATGCCTCATGTATACATTTCAACATTCATAACTGCTGCAATGCAAAATGCTTGATGCTTGATAATACAGCAGACTACAGAGGGGTACTTTCTGTGTGAACTAAGCTGTGCTTATCAGGATACTCCTGTTGATACTGACGGCTGGTGTGATTCCAGCTCTCTTCCCCCGGTTCAATATTTTTGGTGTCTCTCTCTCTCCAGCACCTGCAAGGCGGGGCAGTGGCAGTGCACGAAGGAGAAATGCCCGGGCACCTGCACCATCTATGGCAGCGGGCACTACATCACCTTCGATGAGCAGAGGTTTGGCTTTGATGGAGACTGTGGATATGTGGCAGCTCAGGTACTGTAACACTCTGTCAGCCCAAAGTGTGTTATGAATATGCACAGTAGCTGCTGTTTCATAAGGTAGTTTATGCTGTTATCTTTCTTTTTAAAAAAATCTATATCCTTGCACAGAAAACAACAATTAAATAAGAATTTATAAACTAATCTTGTAACAATTATGTTTGATTTTTTAATTTTTTAAAAATATTACTATGACTACTGTGTTTATTTTACAGGACATGTGTGGAGAAAAATCTGCAAACGGCACCTTCAGTGTGATCACTGAAAACATTCCCTGTGGAACAACAGGCACAACCTGCTCCAAATCAGTGCGGATTTATATGGGGGTAAGAGCCATTTCCTGAATATCATCATAGCTACTTTTCAGGTACAGTATATCATCATCCTTCTAGATCCAATCTCAAGCTGTACTTTATAGAACTGTTCTCCCATGTTTCTGACCCCAGCGCTGAGAAGTTGTCTGGTTTCCTGCAAGCCTCCCCACTGTAGAAACTGGTATAAATGTTGGGCTCACAAGGAGCTGAGCTGTCTGTCTTTCACAGAGAACTGAGCTGAAGCTGTCTGATGGGAAGTATGAAGTAATTGAACTAGACTGGGGAGAACAGGTGACGTACAGAGTGCGGTCTGTTGGCATGTACCTCGTTATCGAAACCAGCATTGGGCTGGAGGTGCTCTGGGACCGGAAGACAGCCCTCTACATCATCCTGGATCCATCATACGCAGTGAGTCAGGACTGCCTGCAGTCAAGGACATCTGGTGTAAAAGAAATTAAATGGGGATTTAGCAGAAGAGACCCCATACTGTTTTTTAACATGTTGCATAGATGGCAATATGGAATTACTCTTCTTGTAAAGTATAAAGTACTGCTGGACTAGTACACTGGGCTCTAATTTCTCAGCATGAAGTGGCTTGTGGGAGGGATTCTGCAGTGCTGCTGTCGCAGGATGTGCCCTGCAGGCTCCCTGACTTCTGCCCCGTGTCTCCTCTAGGGGCAGGTGTGCGGCCTGTGTGGGAACTTCGATCACAACGGGAAGAACGACTTCACCACCAAGGGCCAGCTGGTGGTGGCCAGCCCCCTGGAGTTTGGGAACAGCTGGAAGGTGTCCAGCAGCTGTCCCGACGCAGAGCTCCATGACCCCTGCTCTATGAATCCCTTCCGCCATGGCTGGGCTAAGCTGAAGTGCAGCATCATTAAGGGAGAGACCTTTGAGGACTGCCACCCTATGGTACACCACACCACAGACAATTCACATCTTAAATGTGGACTTTGTATTAAAACAAAGGTTTTATTAATTAGTCACAGATCATTATTAAAATTGTACTTTGACAAATGCCAAGCCTGATGAGTTTAGATTTGACTTTAAAATCCTGCTTATAACTTGTATTATAACAGTGCTCTGATTGCTCTGATAATTTTTTACAAGTAGGTTTGTATAATAAAAACAATTTATTATTATCACAATCATCTTCACTATCTGGATAACTCGTGTCTAAGCACTTGTGTTGTATATCTTGATTGAATTTGGTTAGGGTTATTTAAAATATCCAAAATGTTTATAACAAAGCTGAGTGTGTGGTTTTGATGATGTGTGATAAATGTAAAAAGCAGTGTGTCTTGGCCCTTCCCTGTGCAGGTGGACCCCAGTCCGTATTATGATGCCTGTGTCCGTGACTCCTGTGCCTGTGACACTGGAGGAGACTGCGAGTGCTTCTGCACAGCTGTGGCTGCCTACGCTGCAGCCTGTAATAAAGCCGGTGTTTGTGTGGCCTGGAGAACACCAGAGATCTGCCGTGAGTAGAGTTTACAAAATACAAGTTTATATTTATGGTTCTGCATTTTGCTTGTAGATGCTGCTGCAATTCATGCCTTTGAAAGATACTATCTATAGTGTCTGAAACACCTACATTTCCTGTTTAATAGTTGTATTAATATCACTTAGATTTTTTGTGTTTTTGCTATGCATCTTATTCAGTACATGATTGGTATGATAATATCTGCAATGTAACATAACACATAGGATGGGTGTATAAGTCTGTTCCAATTAGATAGATTCTTAACTTATATGACTTTCTGCACAAGTACAGAGTGAAAGCAGTTGAACTTCAGTACAGTTATCTCTCCGTAAGTAAAAATGGGTTCATTGCAAGTAGATGGCCAACCAACAAAGTCAGAACTCAGAGCTTGATATGAAGGTTATGTATTCTGAATTATGCATTCTGTTTAAGGATTGTATATGTGTTTTGTCTCTTGCAGCTGTGTTCTGCGACTTCTACAACCCCCCTGGAGAGGACTGTGAGTGGCACTACAGTCCTTGCCACAGCCCCTGCATTAAAACCTGCGAGAACCCGGAGGGAAACTGTAGCAACTCACTCCTGAAACTGGAGGGTGAGACTACAAAAACATCATTTCAGCCTGTTCGTCTCCATTCACCACATTCTGATAATCCTCCCACCATTATACTATGGCAGTGGACGATGATAGACTATGAATATAGATACTCCAGATAAAAAGCAAACAAACTTTATATGTCAAAAAACAGACTTAATACGTGTTTAAAGACACTTTGCGGATCCCAGGACAGACTGCATCATTATTACCAATTGCAGCTATAAGAAATTAGCTTGTTTCTAAGTACTGCATAATTACAACATGTTTTTCTCTGTTGCTTTGTAGGCTGCTATGCCAGATGCCCTCCAGACAAACCCCTGTTTGATGAAGAAACCAAAACCTGTGTGGAGAAATGTGGATGCTATATAGATGAAATTCTCTATCGTCCTGGGCAGGACGTTCCCACTGCTGAAAAGTGTACCACGTGGTAAGGCACCCTCAAAAAGAACTACTCATCCAAACTTAAATAATTTTACATCTCTCAAATTGGCTATTGGCAATTCTGTCCTTGACTCTCTTTATCAACAGTTGTACTACCACAGCAGGTTATCATCCTCTGAAATGTAAGCTGCTGGGTCATCTGTTTCTTTTCCACACAGTGAGTCCAGTGTTAACGAGAGAGTTAACAGATGGAGGATGGATACTTTTCCAAACCATAACATTAAAGGCCACAAATGGGCGCTGTGAGGGTAACTTTGCTCCCATAACCCCAGTGGGACTCAGTCAGTTGTGTGACACATCTGGGGAATCAGTCCATTCAAGCCATTCCAGATTCATACTAGAGCAGATGAAGACTGCACCCTGAATGGGCACATTTACTGGATAAACTAATTCAGAACCATGGAACAATCAATCTGAAAACTGTCACAATATGCTCAGCAAACACAAAACACCTCTGAGAAAGCCATGGGTTTTATTAGTAAATATATATTTATGATCTAAACTATCTAAACTGATGACTGTCACGAAGCGTCTTTCAGAACCCTATGCAGACAGCGCAATCCGGAAGGGAGTGAGAAAACACAGGGAAAAAAGACTAGGATAGGGGCTGGAAGAAGAACAGGGGGCGTCTCCAAGGTGCGCTGGTGCTCGGTGGGTGTGTCCAGGGCAAACAAGTCCAAAGGGAGTCTGTGAGAATAACCTGAGAAAGCCAATGTCCAGAGCCAGGTGATCCATCCTGACACAGACGAACGAAGTTAAAAGCCGGAGCGGGATCCGGCGAAGGGCCGGGGGGAATAAAAGGGGGTAACGGGGCCAGGAGCTCCCAGTCCCGGACCCAGATGGTTAGGAAGCCGTTGCGAAGCCTGAGCCGTGGAGCCCCTCCAGGACCCTCCCACCTGTGTAGGTGGGCTTCCGGGCATCCATGTTCCAAAGCTGAGCCCAGATTGGCAGGAACGCCTGGCTTTATAGGACGGGGGCAGGTGCGGGAGATCAAGAACAGACAAGGAAGGGCTGGAGCGTCCTTAAGAGGAGGGGTTTACGAGTGTGACAATGACGTGTACTTTGTTTTTATTCTTGCAGTAAATGCACACAATCTGGAAACACAGAATGTGAAAGGAAGCCTGGTGAGTTATTTAAATATAGGCACTTTATAATTGCTGAATGTCTTGAGTCCATGACTCAGTTTGAATCTGCTTTCCACAGGTTGTTGCTTTTACAATGGAAACGAGTACAAGGAAGGAGAATCCACTTCCCAGGACAACGAAGAAGGAGAATGTGTAACACACATATGTAGAAATGGAACCATAACAACATTCAACTGCATTATTACTACAACCATTACATCTACAACTCCCACTACTACACCCACAACAAGTAAAAACTATTTGAGTAATTCTGTTGTTTTAGAATATTGCCAATAACCTAGTGCTCTGTTCGACTACAATAACACAATACTACAATCATATGGTTTTTTGTGTAACTAAGCAGAAAGAGAGAACGATGTAGCTAAAGAGAAGAATTTAGATAACGTTAACAGTTTCTGAAGAAAAATGTTCAGAATTCTCTGAGCTTAACACTCAACGGGTCTATAGGTATAGAAATTTAGTAAAAGATGGAAATCACTTAAAGAAAACGAGAGAGTAAAATACAGAAACAGGACGAATTTCAACTGAAGTCTCATTATAATAAAAAAGATATATATTTTTGTAAAAATTATAACTTTGTTTTTTTCACCCATAGTAACACCTGCAACTACCACCCCCCACATTTCTACAACACGTAAGTCTATTCTGATTTGCCAATTCTCATATTCTTTAGGCTTAATGTTGATGTTCAAAGGGAGAATGTGAGTGTACATTTCTTCCTCTGAACTACTGCATTTTAAGAAGGAGAGCTGAAAGACACAATGCTTTCTTACATTATATACAGTTTGATTAAGACAGTACAATTTTTTTAAACTTTTTTCAGCTTGTGAGAGGAGATGCACATGGACTTCCTGGTTTGATACTACTGATCCAGAGTTCACACCTGATGGTGATGACTTGGAGACCTATGAGAATATTAAAAGCAAGGGTGACAACATCTGTGATCACCCAGAGGACATCAAGTGCAGGGCAGTGTCCTACCCCGAGTACACCCTGGAGGACGTAGGACAGAAGGTGCAGTGCAATGTGTCTTTTGGCCTGATCTGCAAGAAAGAAGACAACGTGAATTTAATTCCTCCCAAGTGCTACAACTATGAGATTCAAGTGCTTTGTTGCAGTAATACCTGTCCACCTACAACAACCCCCTACCCTCCCTCTACAACAATCACCCCTCCACCTCCTACAACAACCCCCTACCCTCCCTCTACAACAATCATCCCTCCACCTCCTACAACAACCCCCTACACCCCCTCTACAACAATCACCCCTCCACCTCCTACAACAACCCCCTACACCCCCTCTACAACAAACACCCCTCCACCTCCTACAACAACCTCCCACACTCCCTCTACAACAATCACCCCTCCACCTCCTACAACAACCCCCTACACCCCCTCTACAACAATCACCCCTCCACCTCCTACAACAACCCCCTACACTCCCTCTACAACAATCACCACCCCTCCACCTCCTACAACAACCCCCTACACCCCCTCTACAACAAACACCCCTCCACCTCCTACAACAACCCCCCACACTCCCTCTACAACAATCACCACCCCTCCACCTCCTACAACAACCCCCTACACCCCCTCTACAACAATCACCACCCCTCCACCTCCTACAACAACCCCCTACACCCCCTCTACAACAATCACCCCTCCACCTCCTACAACAACCCCCTACACTCCCTCTACAACAATCACCACCCCTCCACCTCCTACAACAACCCCCTACACCCCCTCTACAACAACCACCCCTCCACCTCCTACAACAACCCCCTACACTCCCTCTACAACAATCACCCCTCCACCTCCTACAACAACCCCCTACACCCCCTCTACAACAATCACCCCTCCACCTCCTACAACAACCCCCCACACTCCCTCTACAACAATCACCACCCCTCCACCTCCTACAACAACCCCCTACACCCCCTCTACAACAATCACCACCCCTCCACCTCCTACAACAACCCCCTACACCCCCTCTACAACAATCACCCCTCCACCTCCTACAACAACCCCCTACACTCCCTCTACAACAATCACCACCCCTCCACCTCCTACAACAACCCCCTACACCCCCTCTACAACAACCACCCCTCCACCTCCTACAACAACCCCCTACACTCCCTCTACAACAATCACCCCTCCACCTCCTACAACAACCCCCTACACCCCCTCTACAACAATCACCCCTCCACCTCCTACAACAACCCCCTACACTCCCTCTACAACAATCACCACCCCTCCACCTCCTACAACAACCCCCCCACACTCCCTCTACAACAATCACCCCTCCACCTCCTACAACAACCCCCTACCCTCCCTCTACAACAATCATCCCTCCACCTCCTACAACAACCCCCTACACCCCCTCTACAACAATCACCACCCCTCCACCTCCTACAACAACCCCCTACACCCCCTCTACAACAATCACCCCTCCACCTCCTACAACAACCCCCTACCCTCCCTCTACAACAATCATCCCTCCACCTCCTACAACAACCCCCTACACTCCCTCTACAACAATCACCACCCCTCCCACCTCCTACAACAACCCCCTACACCCCCTCTACAACAATCACCCCTCCACCTCCTACAACAACCCCCTACACCCCCTCTACAACAATCACCCCTCCACCTCCTACAACAACCCCCTACACCCCCTCTACAACAATCACCCCTCCACCTCCTACAACAACCCCCTACACCCCCTCTACAACAATCACCCCTCCACCTCCTACAACAACCCCCTACACCCCCTCTACAACAATCACCCCTCCACCTCCTACAACAACCCCCTACACCCCCTCTACAACAATCACCCCCTCCACCTCCTACAACAACCCCCTACACCCCCTCTACAACAATCACCACCCCTCCACCTCCTAACAACCCCCCACACTCCCTCTACAACACACCCCTCCACCTCCTACAACAACCCCCTACCCTCCCTCTACAACAATCATCCCTCCACCTCCTACAACAACCCCCTACACCCCCTCTACAACAATCACCCCTCCACCTCCTACAACAACCCCCTACACCCCCTCTACAACAATCACCCCTCCACCTCCTACAACAACCCCCCACACTCCCTCTACAACAATCACCCCTCCACCTCCTACAACAACCCCCTACACCCCCTCTACAACAATCACCACCCCTCCACCTCCTACAACAACCCCCTACACTACCTCTACAACAATCACCCCTCCACCTCCTACAACAACCCCCTACACTCCCTCTACAACAATCACCCCTCCACCTCCTACAACAACCCCCTACACCCCCTCTACAACAATCACACCTCCACCTCCTACAACAACCCCCTACACCCCCTCTACAACAAACACCCCTCCACCTCCTACAACAACCCCCACACTCCCTCTACAACAATCACCACCCCTCCACCTCCTACAACAACCCCCAACACCCCCTCTACAACAAACACCCCTCCACCTCCTACAACAACCCCCTACACCCCCTCTACAACAATCACCCCTCCACCTCCTACAACAACCCCCTACACCCCCTCTACAACAATCACACCTCCACCTCCTACAACAACCCCCTACACCCCCTCTACAACAAACACCCCTCCACCTCCTACAACAACCCCCCACACTCCCTCTACAACAATCACCACCCCTCCACCTCCTACAACAACCCCCAACACCCCCTCTACAACAAACACCCCTCCACCTCCTACAACAACCCCCTACACCCCCTCTACAACAATCACCCCTCCACCTCCTACAACAACCCCCTACACCCCCTCTACAACAATCACCCCTCCACCTCCTACAACAACCCCCTACACCCCCTCTACAACAAACACCCCTCCACCTCCTACACAACCCCCCACACTCCCTCTACAACAATCACCACCCCTCCACCTCCTACAACAACCCCCAACACCCCCTCTACAACAAACACCCCTCCACCTCCTACAACAACCCCCTACACCCCCTCTACAACAATCACCCCTCCACCTCCTACAACAACCCCCTACACCCCCTCTACAACAATCACCCCTCCACCTCCTACAACAACCCCCTACACCCCCTCTACAACAATCACCCCTCCACCTCCTACAACAACCCCCTACACCCCCTCTACAACAATCACCCCTCCACCTCCTACAACAACCCCCTACACTACCTCTACAACAATCACCCCTCCACCTCCTACAACAACCCCCTCACTCCCTCTACAACAATCACCCCTCCCACCTCCTACAACAACCCCCACACTCCCTCTACAACAATCACCCCTCCACCTCCTACAACAACCCCCTACACTCCCTCTACAACAATCACCCCTCCACCTCCTACAACAACCCCCCACACTCCCTCTACAACAATCACCCCTCCACCTCCTACAACAACCCCCTACACTCCCTCTACAACAATCACCCCTCCACCTCCTACAACAACCCCCTACACTCCCTCTACAACAATCACCCCTCCACCTCCTACAACAACCCCCTACACTCCCTCTACAACAATCACCCCTCCACCTCCTACAACAACCCCCCACACTCCCTCTACAACAATCACCCCTCCACCTCCTACAACAACCCCCTACACCCCCTCTACAACAATCACCCCTCCACCTCCTACAACAACCCCCTACACCCCCTCTACAACAATCACCCCCTCCACCTCCTACAACAACCCCCCACACTCCCTCTACAACAATCACCCCTCCACCTCCTACAACAACCCCCTACACCCCCTCTACAACAATCACCACCCCTCCACCTCCCTCTACAACAACCCCCTACACCCCTCTACAACAATCACCCCTCCACCTCCTACAACAACCCCCTACACCCCCTCTACAACAATCACCCCTCCAACTCCAACAACAACCCCCTACACCCCCTCTACAACAATCACCCCTCCACCTCCTACAACAACCCCCTACACCTCCCTCTACAACAATCACCCCTCCACCTCCTCCTACAACAACCACCTACACTCCCTCTACAACAATCACCCCTCCACCTCCTACAACAACCCCCTACACCCCCTCTACAACAATCACCCTCCAACTCCAACAACAACCCCCCACACTCCCTCTACAACAATCACCCCTCCACCTCCTACAACAACCCCCTACACCCCCTCTACAACAATCACCCCTCCAACTCCTACAACAACCTCCCACACTCCATCTACAACAATCACCCCTCCACCTCCTACAACAACCCCCTACACCCCCTCTACAACAATCACCCCTCCACCTCCTACAACAACCCCCCACACTCCCTCTACAACAATCACCCCTCCACCTCCTACAACAACCCCCTACACTCCCTCTACAACAATCACCCCTCCACCTCCTACAACAACCCCCACACTCCCTCTACAACAATCACCCCTCCACCTCCTACAACAACCCCCTACACTCCCTCTACAACAATCACCCCTCCACCTCCTACAACCCCCCACACTCCCTCTACAACAATCACCCCTCCACCTCCTACAACAACCCCCTACACTCCCTCTACAACAATCACCACCCCTCCACCTCCTACAACAACCCCCTACACCCCCTCTACAACAACCACCCCTCCACCTCCTACAACAACCCCCCACACTCCTCTACAACAATCACCCCTCCACCTCCTACAACAACCCCCTACACCCCCTCTACAACAATCACCACCCATCCACCTCCCTCTACAACAACCCCCTACACTCCCTCTACAACAATCACCCCTCCACCTCCTACAACAACCCCCTACACCCCCTCTACAACAATCACCCCTCCACCTCCTACAACAACCCCCTACACCCCCTCTACAACAATCACCCCTCCACCTCCTACAACAACCCCCTACACCCCCTCTACAACAATCACCCCTCCACCTCCTACAACAACCCCCTACACCCCCTCTACAACAATCACCCCTCCACCTCCTACAACAACCCCCTACACTCCCTCTACAACAATCACCCCTCCACCTCCCTCTACAACAACCCCCCACACTCCCTCTACAACAATCACCCCTCCACCTCCTACAACAACCCCCTACACCCCCTCTACAACAATCACCCCTCCACCTCCTACAACAACCCCCTACACCCCCTCTACAACAATCACCCTCCACCTCCCTCTACAACAACCCCCCACACTCCCTCTACAACAATCACCCCTCCAACTCCAACAACAACCCCCCACACTCCCTCTACAACAATCACCCCTCCACCTCCTACAAC